>NW_021639861.1:26715-62588 GCF_002087225.1 Trypanosoma theileri | reverse complement strand
GAAGGAAAAGGAGAATATAGCAGGAAACATGGAAAAAAAAAAAAAAAAAAAAAATGAAAAGGACACATAATGTTAGCCGTAACAGAAACATTCCGGTGGGAGAGATAAACAATAGTTGGTAAGACAGATAATATCTGCTCTTTCTTTATTTGTTCAAATATATATGTGAATGTTTGCGGTAAGGAAAGTTGATTGAACAAGAACAACAAAAAGAAAGAGAAGGCGATTGTTGTTCTGTTAGTACATGTCATTACGTTTTCTATCAATTCTCTAGATACCGGTTTCTGTGTATGTGTGTGTCTGTTTGTGAATGAAAAGCTTAAAGAAAAAATAATTTTTGACCTTTTGTATGTGTTGAAACTCTTTTCATTTGTTTCTAAACATCTCTACTATACTTTTTTTTCCTATTTCTCATCCATCTTTCTCTCTCCAAAGTAGAGTATTGGTTGGTTTTGACAACATCAGGGACGGGCAATAATCCTAAGTAAGATTAAATACAAATTCATAATCACTGAAATACCGAAGAGATGCAGTTGGCGGTGAAACAGGAGTCCTTCCGCATTGAAGTGCTCCTCAGCCGTCTCCAGACGGAGTGTTTTAATCTCTGCTGTACTAACCTCAGCACGAATGAACTCTCCATGGACGAGGTTCGCTGCGCCGATCGTTGTGTCTGGCGTTACCTGGAAACAAATAGCATCATTGCCAACACAATCGAACGTGGAGAAAGTGGTGGAGGAGGGAGATTGAAACTGTAAACGAATAAAGGACAGATAAGAGGGGGTGAGGGGGGGGGGGAAAAAAAAAAAAAGAAGCAAGTGGTAAGGAAAAGAAAAGAGTAAGGACTCTTTCGTTTCTCACTTGGGTGATTGGCTTCTTTCTGCAAGTGCGAGTGTGTATGCAGTTTACATTGCAAATACACAAGACAGGAGGTCTGGTACCACACCCTTTCTTCAATACGTTGTTCTCCAACTAAAATGAAAGAAAGAAAAAAACAACAAAAAGAGATGATACACATGAACTACTTGGGAGAAGTAGCAGCAACAGCTGATGAAGTGAGAGACTTGTGACAGCTCGCTGCCCAAACAAATCTCTTATTATTGCATCTGTAATAAAAAAAAAAAAAAATGGTATGCGATGCTGTCTAATACAATAGATTTTCTTTCTTTTTTTTTTGTTTTTTTTTTTTTTTATTTTTTCTATCTTAATCTTTTTATTTTGTTTTCTCCAGGAGTAGAAGAGAATACCAAAGGAAAACTACACAAACAACCCCATATACACAAACCCATAATCCCCCGTCTCTCTCTCTCTGACGCGAGGATAGTGTTAAAAAAAGACTCCCTTTAATCCAAAGAACCCCAATCACCAGAAGGAATGCGGTCCTCACGCCAGACATCGTGGCTCTTATTCCTCGCCCTCCTGCTCGTATTGTGTGCGTGGCTGCCCGGCACCACTCACGCGGCGGAGGAGGCGGAGACGAATCCCCCCGCCGAGAACGACGGCGATGATGTTTACGGCGGCGACGAGTCCGACGACGGGGCGGTGATGGCGCGGGCGATATTTCCCAACAGCGCGGGCGTTGTCAACCCGACGCTCCCCGCCGGCACCCCCACCGACGCCCTTCTCGCCTACCGCCACCAGCAGGCCGGCCACCGCCACACCGTCGTCCTCATCGCCGGCTATCTCTCCCCACACAACGCCTACGGGGATGTTATTCAGAACTTCTCGATTGTGCGCCACGCACGCCCGGTGGACCCAGCAGAGACAGTGAGTTTTCAATATAGGTTCACCCCAGATGCCATGTTGGAGCCGAATGACTACAACCTCGTTCTCGGACTTTACTGCCACGACAATATCACAAACAACACCTTCTTCGTCACCGCCTTCAACGGCACGGTGTCGGTTGATGAGTCCCTCACCACAGACCCCAAAACAATCCTCACATACATCACTCTACTTGCACTATTCGGTGGAGTAGCTTACTTTGTGGCGTCAAAGCTCGGTCTTGTGGCGGTACTCAAGGGAATGCGTAATGGCGGCAGCAAAGGTCGTCGGCGTGTGGAAGTGGGTACAAACGGAGAGGGATACGATCCAGATTACATCGCCAGGGAACACCAAGTGTACAGAGAGACGGTGTTGCAACGCAATGCCTCATCCTCTCCAAAGAAAAAGAATTAGGACTGAATGATATTCTCCTTCTTGCCATGCATTGATAAAACGATGTCAGTGCTGCTACTGCTGCTGCTGATGATGGATTGGTGAATATGAGAATGAATCTTCTTTGACGCTGAAACGAGTGAAAAGAGGAATTAGGAACGTACCAATCAATCGAAGGAAAGGAGAGAGAAAGAGAGAGAAATGGAAGGGGTGAAAAGGAGTGCAAAGCTGAGAAAAAAGAAAAGAAAAAAGAATGTCAAAAAAGGAAAAAAAGAAAAAGAAAACGCAAAAGAACACATCAGAAGAAAAAAAAAAAAACAAGGAGAAAAAAACACATATGCGAAATCAAAGAAAAACCGAGCAAGCATCAGTGAAGTATCATGTACTCCTTCCCACGAATAATGATGTGTTAATAAGAATAGGCGCGTCTGTGTATATATCTTTGGAGTGTAAGAGTTAGAGAAAGTGGTAGTGATGATGTGTAAATGAAGGTATGCTGCAATGTGTGCGTCTGCACATGCATTCATTTACTGTTCTTTCTTCTACTACTGCTTTCATTTCTTTTATTGCCACACACACATCAACTGTAATGTGGATTTTTTTTTTTTTTTCTTGTTTAGAAGGTTGAAACAACGAAAAGGGTGACGAAGAGAAAAAGAAAAAAAAAGGAGGGAATCTGAGAAAAAAAAAGAAAAGAGTTAGAGGAGATATATTGTGCGTATTTGTGTGAGAGGGGGTAGAAGGGATGTTAGTGTGAAGGGGGAGAGAAATTTGTACGATTGTTGCTGTTGTTCTCTTCTGTAAACATCCCATTTCGTATTTTATACTGAAGAAGGGAACTTTTATTGCATTCTATTGTATAAAATGTAGCAGTGAAAGGGAAAATGTAAGAAGAATGGAAGGAATAGATGTACATTTTTCGTCTACATTTTCTCTTTTTTTTTCTCATTCCTTCTCACATTGTCTCTATCTACTTATATATATATATATATATATATATATGTATCTATATATATATATACTTCATATTTCCACCTCATTTGATTTTTCTAAAAACACGATCATCGAGTGCGTGTGTGTGTGTATCTATGCGAGAAAAGGGTGGGAAGGGCATTGAAATTATTGCAACGAGGCTTTCTGACGATCATTTTCTTGTGCATATGATATCGTCTGTGTAGCTTTTTTTCGACGAGTTCTCGATGCCGTTTCATCTTGAAGAGAATCTTTTAAAGAACGAAAAAAAAAAAAGAAATAATAACGCAAGAGAAACACAATTGCATTAAAAAAAAAAAAAACTGTTTGCTTCAAAAAAGGGGAGATGTTTGTCTCATCTGAATTTTTTCTTCTTTTTTTTTTCTTTTTTTATTCCCTTATTGCTAATCACTTTACCAGGCTTCTCAGCAAAAAAAAAAAAAAAAAAAAAAAAAAACGGATAAAAAAAAGAAAAGAAAGAAAAAAGGTCAACAGTGGGCGTTAACGTAGTGGACGCCATAGTGGTGAAGCCAAAGTAGAAGTCAAGAGAAAGAAAACAAAAAAAAAAATAAAAAATAAAAAATGACGTACAAACTTTTAGATGCGGAAGTATTTCTTTCCGTTGTTGCCGCCTCAAAGAGGAATGAGGGTGTTGGCGTACCAACTGCCACTCTAAAACTTGTATTAGAGGCACTCCCACAGAAATTAGTTCACCAGGAAGAAACATCTATGCATATTTCTACTGCTGCGGTAGAGAGAACAACCCCAACGCAGGAGTTTGGGAAAGTGGAGAAAAAGACTGTGGCGTTGCGTTTATCTCAAGCGGAGTTGTATCAACTGCTGAGGGAACTGGAGGATGTGTCTATGATGTTGAGAACAAAGGGAGAGTGAGAGAGTTTTTGGTTTTGCTTGTTGGCGATATTGTTGGATTTTTATAATATATATTTGTTTATTTTGCCCTACTTGTTTGGTTTCTATTCTCTTGTTGTTGTTATTATTAAACCCAAAGAAGAGAGTAGGTGGGGAATCTACTCTTTTTTTTTTTCTTTGTTTTTGAATGTTCATATAATGTTGGGTACAGAAAAGTGTTTTTTTTTTTTTTTGTGGATTTTTGTATATACTCTTCTTCAGACCATTCAAACAAAAAAAAAATTTTTTTTGTTCTTCTCTTATTTTTTTTCTCTTTTTAAATTTCTTCTGGTGCTGATGATTATCGAATTGTATATACACTGGATCATGTGAAGAGTCGTACTTTTTTATGTTGGCATAAATTTGAATTTCTCATACATATTTAAAATAAGTAAATAAATAAATAAATATATATATATATATATCACATATTCGAATGAGTTCGTTGCTTCCACTATTAATGGCACCTGAGGTGGTGGCTCATGCGGTGGATTGTCTTTTAATGGCTGCTGGACGTCAATCTATTGATGCCATTAAAAATGCTGCTGAAACAATAACGACAGCCATCGTTCAGGCCTACCATAGAGAACAAGAGAAGGGAAAAGAGGAACAACGTCTGAATATTTTTAATATTACAGAAAGAGTTCAAGTACTTCGTTTGTTAATTCCTATGCCTCTATCTCATGTACTTTATATTCTCCAACGCATTCATGCCAGTTCTGATTTCGGTTCCTCAGAACGTGGGATCTCCACTACTTTGGTGAATTTGTTATTTTGCACGTTAACACTTTTTCGCTCTGTGGGAAATGATCTCATATTACTGCAGGATTCTCTACAGAAATCAGTTTATTCAAATGTTAATGCCCAAATGAAAGAAAAAGAAGAAAAAGAAAAAGAAGAACAGTTATTAATACTCTGGCAAAAGTATTCTGATCTTAAAGAAGAGTTAATTGGCGTCTTTAGAGACTATATTTCCTTAATTGCATATAATGCGGAACAACAACTATGGCAATTAGAAGTTTCTGCAATTCCTATTGAAAGTATTCATCTTCCTGTATTACACATGGTCCCATCTTCTACAACGAGTCTTTCTTCGCATGATGGTTGGATATGGTTATTAGTGGAATTAACAACATGTGCAGTTTTTATTCCAAAAACTATCTTTTTAAAGGAAGTAGATGAAATCTATTGGGTCACTCAAGTTTTACTTGAAATGAATCCAGAAGATACGTTAAATAGAGCCTTTGCCCAAAAAATAACAGATATTATTATTGACATTTATATATTTTTACTTAAACACTGGATGACACGTTTTCCAGGTCTTGCGGAATCTATTAAATTATGGAGTCAACGGGATACATTCTTATCACTATCTTCAATGATATTATTAGATGAAGTAGATAAAAAAGATATTACTAGCGATGATAGAAGTACCAATAATTTGAAGAAGAAGAAGAACCACCAGCATGATAATAACTACAAAGATGAGATGACAATTCCAGCGGAGATATGCATTATTCTTTATGATATTGTACATCATCTCCCTATGATATTTCGACATGCCAGCCTGATGTTAAAACTTATTCGTTTACTTTCTCAGTTGTGTGTGGTGCGTTTATTTTTCGTTGTTCATCATTATTTTGGCAAAACAATTGCTGCTGATAAACTCTCGGTGGATCTCTCTCTATTGTTGAAGATAGTCTCAGAGACTCTTTATATGTGTAATGATCACGCAACATGTGCACTCTTACCATCGGAGGCGAGTGTACCGTATATACAAATGACTTTATTTCATATTGCTGCATACACCTTTGAACTTCAAGCAGGTATGAGTTCTACATTATACTCACAAATACAAATTCCACCCGCAACGGCTTCTTTAAGATATGCCTATAAGCTTCAGTGTATTGGAACTAGAGGAGATGATTTTGAAAATCATACAGTGTCTAATAATAATAATAATAATAATAATAATAATAATAATAATAATAAAGATGCTATGGCTTCTCACATGGATGCTATTTTTACGCAGGCTTTTGTGTTGGGACTTGAAGAGGTTTATTCTTATATTAGGGCATTATCTCCCTCTGTAAACTACACAGCTTCGATGCAACGTTTCTTTGATTATTCCAAACAGATAGTTAGTGAAACTGTAGAAGAATGGAAAATGACACTATCCTCTATTCCTCCTCAAGTTGAAGATTACCGATTATATTCTTTCTTATCTAGTGAGAGTTTAGCAGCTTTGGAGCATATACATTCATTATACGTAGCAGTACTTCCTTCTGAAGATAATATTGCAGTAGTGCCCAAACACCGTTCTTGGTGGCTTTTAGCGGTTTCCTATTTACGCATGGCTGATATTGAAGCTCAACTGCAGCAGGTGATGGGTGTGCCGCTAACATCTATAGAAGATAATAGTCGTGTATTTAATTGTTGTGAACCTTCTGAGAGTGTACGATGGTTGTATTTGGAAGAACAGGAAGGTACCACCTGCAGTACGTGTGATGAGTGGGTACAACTACGTTATCATAAGAATAGAGAAATGCAAATAAAATCTCATCGCATTACTAGTGCCGCATGTACATTACGAGAACGACTTATTTCAGCTTCTTTACAATTTCTTCTTGCTGCTCTCCGTGCAGTCATCATATTAGAGGTGAAGGAAAAAACGGAAAAACGATGGGATAATGTTGAGGATTGTGACTACAATAATAACAGAAATACTGCAATGCATAATGAAACTTCTCAGTCAACAGCATACATTACGGCATTTACTCGTTTTCTGCTCATGATGGAGCATGTACAACCAGCAACTGTGGTACATTGTTCAGAGATGTGTACTCGAGCTGTTTCTGAGTGGAAGTCCACATTGGGCAATGGAGGTGAAAACACAGATTATAGAATTACGGAAGCGGATGTGAATGCTGCTCAAACTTATCAGTTGTCTGTGTCACTTTTCCTCCGTTAAAGGTTTTATTTAATCGGATATATTCGTGTTCATATTTTGTGTGTATGTGTCTGTGGTTTTTATTATTATTATTATTATTATTATTATTTATTTTTCTTTAATAATAATAGTAATAATAATAATAATTATTATTATTATTATTATTATTATTGTTATTATTGTTTGGTTGTACCAGGGTTTTTTTTTTTTTTTCTTTGCGCTTAACTTTTCTTTTTCACAATATATATATATATTTCTTTTCTTCGTAAAACATGCACACATTCTATTCTCTATGCTCATTCCATTTCCATTTCGTTTTCTTCTTTTCTTATTATTATTATTATTATTATTATTATTATTATTATTCTGTATATAGAATCAGTCTTTCACTCCCATTCCACCAATGTCGCAGCCAACCATCAACGAGACTCAGGAGATGCCCATCCACACGGCGGAGACCAACACGTGTGAAGTGGAGGCCCCACAAAAAGAGGCGTGTGAGTCCGCTGATCGCAGCAACGTTGTGGAGACCACAGAAGTGCCGGCAAACCCCGCAGAAGATGCGGACGTCTCGCCGCTTGACACTGAGATTTCATCCAAAGCGGTAGAAGAAGCCGCCGAGGAAAAAGAGGAGGAAAAGGAACAAACACCGCCGAAGGATGAGGATGAGAGTGATGACACTGCGGCCGCCAATAAGCGCCGCCGGCTGGAGGGCACTGCGCGAGACTCAACGGGATGTGAAGAGGGCGATGCTGCCGTAATTGAGGCATCGCCGAATGCAGATGAGGAACTGGCAAAGAATGTCTCTGCAAGCAACACGCAAGAAGTAAATGAAACTGCAGAGGATCCATCCCAGTGTGCCTAAAGTCAATGTCTATCTTGATGTTTTTACAGAAAGCAGATTACAGAGTTTTTTTTTTTTTTTAATTAATTTAACGTACTCCTATTACTACTATTGCTAGTAGTAATAATAATAACAGTAATAATGAATATTCCTTTCCCTTTTGTTATTTCCTTTTTTTTTCCGGGCGTATTAATGGCGGAAAACAGAGTGTCTGCCTTGCTTCATAGGGTGTGTCTTGTGATCTTTATGCATATCATTTTTTTTTTTTCTCTCTTTGAGAGAATATAGTTAGCCAGTACTGTTTTTTTTTTTCTTTTTTTTGCCTTCTATTGGTTGTTGCTCTACGTAAATCTTTCTTTCTTTTTCTTTTTCCTTTATTTTCTTATTGTAACAGCACATTAGGAAAAAGAGAAACGTTTGCAGTTCATGAGTATTGCAGGTCGCTACTTTGAGGCGGAGAACAACTACGGTGAGTGTGGTATTTGTCTGTGCCAGTGGAAAGATGCGCTGGAGTTGATTCCCTGTCGTCATATTTACTGTAAGAAATGTGTGGAAACTCTTCACGAGTGTCCGGAGTGTTGTACGGCAATTGAGCGCACACGAGCCCCAAATGCAGCGCTACTGGAATTGCAGAAATGTATAAAAGGAAAGTGTAGTGCATGTGGTTGGATGGGAACGTACAGGGAGTTTGTAGAGATCCACCTAAAGTGCTCATCTAAACCAAATGGAATGGCACCTTCTATATTAAGCGATAGTGTGAAAAGTAGCCATACAGTAGCGGAGTATTTCTTGGAGAAACCACGCGGTACAAATGATGATAATAATACTACTAATCATAAAAATGATTTAAAAACATCACCATCATCATCTCAACTTCTAGTTGAATCTTCTAGTGGTACTTTTCCAAGCTATGTTCCTAATAACTTAAGAGGTACTTCTTCACCCTTTACTCATAAAAGACGTGTGTCTAAGTGGAAAGAGTCTATTTCATGTACATCAAGTGATTATGGTTTAACAGAGAAGGAATTTAATTTTTTAGCGGATAAATGGCCGGATTTTGCATCTTATAATCCTAAAAACGATCATATAGAATTATATTGGAGTGATGCTTGTCGACTTCTTCGATATATGAATTTACCAAGTCATCCTAATGATGTGATGGAGTTATTTAACATGGCAATGCAGTCAGCAGATAATGGAAGTATACCATTTCATGTGCTTTGCTTATGGATTCCATTGGTACGTCGAGATCCAGAGACTTCGTATAAAATGAATAAGAAGGATTATGATGCTTTGTTAATGTATGCACATATCATAGATGTTGAAAAAACTGGTTTATTTAATGAAGAACAATGCAAATGTCTTGGTGAACAAATATTAGTGCGTGAATTTACACAGTCTGAGTGGCAGATGATTTTACCAATTGTCATTAACAGATCAGCACAATTCCGTAGAAGTATGCCATTGGTATATGAGAGCTCTGTGATGTCTGGTAGGAATGTGAAGCTCTCACTTCATGAAGTTATTCTTCTTTATATGGGGATTATTGATCCTGTGAGGAAAACAATAGTGTTTGAAAATCAACCATTACAGCAATCACCAGAGAGACAGAAGGGCGGGGGACAAAGCTATGAACAACGAGTGGCATCTATGTTACTCCACTACAATCCATCCACCCTCGCTTCTCTAGATGAATTATTGCGGCAGCATAAAGGATGTGAAGATAGACTTTTAATGACGCTTGTACAAGCATATGGCCCAGAACCACGCTAATGCGTTAAACTTTTTTTTGTGTCTTATTTTTCTTCTATTGCTCTTTTTGTTTTGTTTGAGTTCCTGTAATTATTATTATTATTATTATTATTATTATTATTATTATTATTATTATTTATTATTTATTATTTTCTTATTTTTTTTTTGATACTCTTGATACTGTGGTCGAATATTTTCCCAGATATCACTCTGGAGTTTCCTCTTTCTTCTTTTGATTTCCTTCAAATGTTTTCCTTTTATCTGTTGTAGATCAGATATAATATATATGTTTATATATTAAAAAGGAAACGAAGCAAGAAGCAACTACTTATTCCTACCTTTCTTTCTTTTGTTTTTTTTCTCTGAAGCGATTTTGTATTGTTATAACATTAAAATGTCTATAGTTAAATATTTTCCTACAATTGTAATTCTGCTGGTAATGTGTTTCGGTGGATTTTACACACCGTGTAGAGAATAGTGTCTAATTTTGGTTGTTTGCCTGTATCATTTCTGTTTTTTATTTTTACCGTCCCGTGATACTCATAATAGAATTCTTAAATTTGATGTTGCTCCTGTTATTATTGGACATTTTACCCATTCCCCTCTTCAGAAGAAGAACAAAAGGACAATTTCTGGTACTTCTTTCTTTATTTTTTATATATCCTGCATTTTTCCCACCTCTCTCTCTCTCTCTCTCTCTTTAATTATATTTATTTATTTATATATTGGTATATGTGTGTATCTTAGTAAACCACATTAGGTGAAGAGAAACGTTTGTGTAATGCCGCCACCAACTCTGCGCAGGGGGAGCTCTGTGGGAGACAAGCGTCACAACAAGCGGACCGTCTCTTCTAAAAAGGGAAAAACAAACAGCATTAAGAAGGAGAAAACAAAGTACCATAAAGAGAAATATGCCAGAGAACAAAAAATGGTGCGGCAACGTGGAGGTGCTGACCATAGCCATTCTGCGAGCTCTTCTTTTAAGAGTAGAAACAATAATGATGGACGTCATCAACCAAAGTCTGCGCGAACAAAAGATATTGATATTCATTTGGCTGCTAAAGTTTCATCAGAGCTACGTGTGGATTTGGCGAATTTTAAGTCGAAACTAAACGTTACAGACCTTTTCGGCCCTGAACTTGGTCATTTTTTTAAGTTTGTCCCACCGCCGTTTGTACAGCAGCATCTCCCTGAGGAGGTTCGACCATTCCGCACGTATTTAAGTAAGTTTGAGCGGGGAGCCCCAAATGTTGTGCATGCCTTCATTGCATGGTATGAGTGGGCGTGCTATGAGGCCAACAAGGGGAAAGGACACGGCGGTCACGCTAACAAACACGGTGGGTGGAAGAAATCATCCACTGCAGACGGTGGAGTGGATGCCGAAGAGGAAGAAGAAGAAGATGTGGAGGAGGAAGAAGAACAAAATAATAATAATAATAATCATCACAAAGGACAAGAAGGGGAAAACCATGATGGACGTGGAGGAGAGAGACGTCATGCTAAGATGAGTGGGGCTCGAATGACGTTATCTAATACTGTAAAAGAGCGGGGACACATTCGGGCATTACTTCAAATGTGTTTACGACATAATTCATCACGTCGAAAGGAAGGTCAACATGCCTTTCTTAATCATCTTAAAGCGAAATTGGATGGTGATGTGGATTGTCATTCTTTACAAGCCCTTCGTGATACCTCACACCATGCCGTTCCTTATGCACTTTCACGACTTATTCTTGGTATGGCTACAGAAGATTTAGCAATGATTGTTTTGCACGCACATGCCCTTTTCCTTACTTTACGTGATACAGCTCTTACCCCTGCTGTTGTACTTTCACTTCTGGGCGAAGAGTTAGCGTTGGATATTCGTGTTAAAGCAGCTAAAGCCCGTTTAGAGGCACGAATTGCTAAGGGAGAAGTACCACATCAAGATGGTGAATGGGATGATATTGATCCAGATAAAATTAATGATCCAACTAAAGGAGAACGTAATCAACGTATGATTGCAGCCGTTTTTGCTATGAGCACTGTGGTTGCTAATTGTCAGAAGATGAAATTGGAAGATGCTCACCGTCTTGTTCAATACTTGTGTTTCACTTACATTGAACAAAAGGCTACTCGAGTTTTTTCATCAAACATCTTATTTAAGGTGTTAGAGAAATTTCCCACACTTTGGGAAGATAAAATTGTCTTGGAGTGGTTATCATATGCATTCTTTCTTTATCCAAAATTGGAGTACTTCCGACCAGAAGGTGTACAATTGCTACTTCGTATCATGACAAGGGAAGAAGAAGAAACCCCGAAAGCTTTAAAAAAATATCTTCCTCCCACTGTTTTAAAGTATGCCGCCATGGATCCTTTACAACCATCTGCAGTGGAACAATTGGCAAATGCACTATTTCGAAAAGAGCAAGTGACAGCCGTACATCCCATGGTCCATCCTGTTTGGGAGGATTGGTTTAATATTGTCCTTCAACGATGTGCTGCTGGTGAGTCCATGAAGGAGCATCTTAGCACTATGATGCATAATGCGATTGCGCCCTATAGACGTGGTAATGCGGATGCCCCAAGACGTGCACTTTTTCAACAACTCGTCTCTCGTCTTGGACAATTGGCTGTACAGAATGATGATGCGGAGCAACGGGCTGAAATGCTTCAAATTGCCAGTAAAACTGTAGGTTACGGTCGTCGAACCATCGCTAAACCCACTGATGTGGCAGAACTGCGAAGAATGCCGTTGGAAGGTCTTGATGCTAAAGTACGTGATCTCATCTATCAGTATCGTGCTATTCGCTCTTCTGATCCATCGGCCTTTGTTAATCGTACGTGGGTATTGCGTGAATTACGTTCCTGTCTTTGTGTTCCACTACGAGAAGGAGTAAAGTGCACATATGTGGATGATGCCGCACGATCACTTTTGGAATTTGGTTTCTTTCCAAATCCACCTCATCGTGATGAAAAAAATATGAATCGTGCTATTTTTCTTTTTGCCGACGTTTTCTCTTTTACATATACCGCAGGGTTATCACGACCAAAGTGTACGTTGAGTCCATTAAGCATCATTCAATCTTATCTTGAAGCAGAGAGTAAGGAACAGACACGGTATACCACAGGTGCGACTCATAGCAGTTTTCGTAAAGCACGTAATCGTATTGTGGAAGCGTTGGAAAACTCTGCGAAGCGTAGTGTTCTCTTTTACGCGGAACGAGATATGCATGTCTTGCTTGTATTACTCTTCCTTGTACTAAGTACAGATGATCCTACGAATGAAGAAGCGAAAACGTTAGCTGTTTCAACCGTACCTGATTTATGCCAATTTTTCCTAACTGGTACACTTGAGACACTTGACCTCTTCTATGATGTGTTAATGGCACTTGCGATGCGTCCATCAACGCCCATTCACGTCATGCCTTTAATGACATGCATTCGTCGCATTGCTACTGGTTTTATGCTAAAATTTGCCCGTTACATTAAAGAGCGTGTAACACTTAACCTTCTGCTTGCACCACTTCGAGAAGCGTACCACACGGATGATCGTGAAAAGGCACGGCAAGCAAAAGCAAGGGGAGAGAAGACGGATGATAATGACAGTTCTGGTAGCGATGATGATGATGATGATGATGCTGATGCTGATCTCAGGAGAGAAGATGATGATGATAATGAAGAAAGCGACGCTGCCAAATCTAATTCTGAAGGTGAGGCTGACAGTAGTGATGATGATGATGATAGCACCAGTTCAACGAGTACTGAATCCACTGAAAACGATGACGACGATACAGAGACAGAAGTTGAAGATGAACTTAATGATGATAATGATGGTGATGATGATAGCGTTAATAGTGATAATGATAATGAAGATAATAAGGAAAAGGAAGATGATTTTGATGATGATGATGATGATGATAACGATGACGAGGAAGAAGCACCAACACAGCAATACATTGATGCGCTTAAGGGTATGGTTGGTAATGTAGATTTGCAATTTGTGTACCCTGTAGATACCGCTAATAAAGAAAAGATTGATGTTGTACGTGCTATTCAGATTGCTGCTCGTGTGGGAGCTTCTATGCGTTCTCCACTTCTGGTACACATCTTTCAAGTTCTTTTAGCTGTTTGTCGTGAAAACGTCAAGTCACCTGATGACGTCATCTTCAACAGCACTGTCTCATCTATTCAGTTACTCATGATGACGAAGAATCGCTACTTTGGTCGTTTCCTCGTTGCAGAAGATCTTTTTCAACTGCTCTCTGATATTCAGAGTTTCTGCCGCAAAGCTGAACATGTTTTGGTGAAAAAGGAAAGTCAATCTGTACGTCATGCCGTTGTTGTGCGTCGTCGAATGGCTCAATTAAAGGATGTTGCCCTACGTGTGTTTCACTTTGTAGCCTTCCTTGCATATAAGAATCACGCTGGTGAAGATGTACGTGTAACTCTTATGGAATTTTACAAGTCAATCTTCTGCGATCGTGGCTGGGATCACAAGAAACGCCTATTAGGTATTAAGCGTGATATGCAGCACTACCGTCACGGTTATGCCTGGGCCCTATTGCCGGCTGTATGTGAGAAGTTCTCTGAAGTGGAGGCGCTCGAAGGACCGCAGCGTGTGCGAGTGTTCAGTTGTTGTTGTCATGTTGTGGAGGCGATGTTGCCGCGACTCTCCGGTGTCGGTGCGGCGCTGCGGTCTCTGGCCGGTGCGCACATCGCGGCCTTTCTGCAGTCCACCTCGTTGCACGCGGTGTATGGGATGAAGTACACATTGCTGTACGATTATCTCCACTGCGCGATGATGGTGCTGAAGTACAGAGGCCGCGTGCAGCAGATGGAGCCCGCGTGGTTTGCCGCTATTGTGGAGGAGGCCGTGAATGACGACACGCTGCAGATGTCCGCCGCGTCTATTCGTCTCCTCGCCTGCATGGAGCGGCTCCTCGGCATCACTCCCCGCGCACGACAGACAAAGGCCCCCGTTCCTGTCAAGGTGCTGCAGCAACAATACGAAAAACGAGGCAGTAAAGAAAAGGCCGCCTTCTACAAACGCGCACGTCGGGTGCGTGCAAAGATTATCAAGGCACTCGTGGCACACCGCAATGGAGACTTGACAGACGCCGAACGGGCTTTGAAACGACGTAGACGTGAGTCTATGAAAATTGATGATCGCCTCAAACGACAGTTGCTGCGTGTGGAACGTTCTCAGACTCTCACTAAAGAAGAAAAGGAAGAAAAGCGTAAGCGCATCGCCATGGCGAAACAGGAACGTATTGCAAAGAATCGTGAGCGCAAGCGCCGTCTCCATGAACATCGCGAGAAGGCATTCCAGCGCTGGCGTGAGCAAAAGCTGGCAGAAGCAGCGGCAGCAGCAGATGCTGCGGAGGAGTAGGTTTGTTTGTTTCTTTTTTTTTTTTTTTTTTATGCGTGTGTTTGTGTGTGTGTGTGTGTGTGTTCTCATGCATTTTCATTTAGTTGATGTTGGAGGCCAAGTCGTGAAAAGAGAAAATGTGTGAGGAAATGATAAAGAAAACAAAAAAAAAAAGAAAAAAAAAACACACACACATATGGAGATTCAGTTAATAAATAGGTATGTTTCTGTGCATGTGTGTGTGTGTGTGTGAATTCAACGATAAGGCCAAGCGTGGCCAAATATGAGAGTTTTTTTGTGTAAGTAAGTCCAGTAAATAAGACATAAAATCAAGGAAATCCCTTTACTTTTTTTTCGATTAAGCAACATATGTTTCTTCTACCAAAAAATCCATTTTTTTTTTTTTCTTCCCTTATTCCTGCAGTTGTGTCTTGCTTTTTTTATTTTTGCTTTTACTCTTTATATTATTTTTCCCTTTTTTTTTCTCTTTCTCTCTATGCAATCATATTACCCTGGTGCCCGTACCAAAGAGATCCCACTAGAGTCAACCAACTCACATACTACCCACGACATATTAACCACTACTACCACAAAATAACACTATGAACGCGCCAGAGAGGAACGGTAATCACACCACCATTGTTGATCAAGTGAATCAATGCGTCGAGACGGGCCGCAATGCCGTCACTTCAGCGAAGCAACGCGTATTGGAACGCGCAGAAGCGGGACGCGAGCGTGCGGGAGAACTCGCGCAGGCCGGACGTGAACAACTCGATGGAGCTATTCAAAGTGCAGCCCGCGTGCGGGCAGTGGCAGACGAGTATGTGGAGAATGGGAAACGAGTGCTGCAAGAGGCCCGTGAAACTGCAAAGAATACAGTTGAGCCACTCGTTGATAACGCCCGCACACTCGCAGAAACTTCCACGAAGCGAATTGAGGAAACACGTGCCGCGGTGCAGACGTCTCTTACGAACGTTGTGAACACCTCACGTCCGCGTTTTGAGGAGCTCCGGACAAGCAGCACGAATGCATTGAAGACCCGCGACCCGCATCTTCTTGTTTCCGTGGCAGCGCAGTTTGTCGCTTTTGTACTTTTTGTCCTCAACCTCCTCGTGGTGGAGTTGTGCAAAGTGAAGCGGGTGAAGTCGGCTGTGGTGTACGTGCAGGAGTCGACGCTGACGAAGAAGGCCGTTGATTTTGTGAAGTGGGTGGATGTCCCCCGCAGAGTTGAGAGCGTCCCGTTTGTGGGCAAACGTCTGGTCTCCGTCGCGACGACATTTGTGGAGGAAGTCAAGGCAAACATGGCACCAAAAGTGGTGGAGAGGAGGAGGGAGAGGGAAAGGAAGAGGGCGTCAATAGAGAAGGAGAAATAAAATGAGAGAGAGAAATAGAGAGAGATACTCAAACCATAGTATACGCGTGGGTGTGAAGGTGTCCTCCCACACATTTGGAATAATGGTGCAAATGATCAGCAGTAGCAATAACAACGAGAAGAACGCAAGTTAACCATTAAAGAAGAAAAAAAAAAAAAAAAGCTCCATCAGGGATGGATTGAGAACAGTGGATTGAAATGGAAGTGAACATGATTAGTATTTTAAAGAAAAAAAACAAAACAAAAAACAAAAAAGAAAATGAACTTTGTGGATAGTGTGAGATGAGTAGAAAAGGTATATGCGTTTATATGGGTAGTACTCCGTTATTTTTCTGGGAGAATGAAAAGAATAAAAAAAAAAGCTATATACATATTTGTATATGCACAGACTGTGTAGAATATGAAAAAAAAAGAAAAGAAAATGAATAAAACTGCAAAGAATCAAAAAAAAAAAAGAAAAAACGATTGCCTTAATTGACATTTAAGCTCTTAGAAGAATAATGAGTCTAATGATCACTTTTGATGTATACTGGACAAAAAACAATTAGCAACAGTAAAATCAAAGTGTTTCTAAATTGGATTATTGAGAGAAATCAACTAGTACATAAAACACAGACGTGCAGTTTTTCTATTGTCTCAGTAGAACTATTCTTGTTTTCTTTCTGTTTGTCAATATGTATGTATGTATGTACGCTTTTTTTTTTTTTTTATCTCCTTTTCACTCTCTCTCACTCTTTGTCAAAAATACTTTTTGGAGCCTTTTGTGTATCCATCAATTGAACTCTTTTATGAATGGTCTGTGCCACTAGTCCTTTTTTTTTTGTTTTTCTTTTTAGTGCGGAATGGTTATTGATACTTTTTTGCTGTTCTTTCTTTCGCATAAATGTGTGTACGCATGCATTTTTTTTTTTTTTGTTTGTTTCTTGTTGTATTTTATTTTGTTTTCGTGGGGTGCGTTTTGATCTTTTCCCACGCATCTACACAGGGATAGCCTGGGATGTATGAGTCTCCATTACTGCGTGCCTGAAAGAAAAAGAAAAGAAAAAAAAAACGATATTGTTTAGGGGCATATTCGCCAATCTTTCCCTATTGGCGTGTACGTGATGGAAGTGAATAAAGTGTTATTGATGCTAGTCTAACTTGCTGCATGAATGGATTCATTTTTGCGACGTGAAAGTCCAGCACATGAAGATTAAAAAAAAAAAGAAAAAAAGAACAAGAAACAAAGTACACAATAGTAATGATAAAGAGGTAAAAAAAAAAAAAAAAAAGAAATGAGTATTGGTAAGAATTTGACAGCAAAAGGTAGAAGATGAAAAAGAAAAAGAAAAAAGATCATTCTTCACGCCTACATCTATATGTTCTTTATATAATTTCTTCCTTTTTTTCATGGGTGTGTTGCTTAAATCAGATTTCTTTTGTGTTTTTTTTTTTCTGTTCTTGTTGCTGCCGCCACACTACATGTATACGGAATTGTATGGAATATTCCCTTAGTTAGGGAGACCTCTGTCACCGTCCTTATATACGTATGTACAGGTATATTTCTTTATGTATATATATATATATATATATATATATATATTTCACTGGCAGACTCTTTTGAAGGAGGTGTACTTTCTCTCTCTGTCTGAGTGTGTATGTAGACAGTACAGGGAAGTTCTATACAATAGTTAAAAGCAAAAAAAAGAAAAAGAAGAAAAAAAAAATGTGAGGCTCGTGAGCGCAGTGATTCGTACAGAAGGGAAAAATAGAAGGGAGAGACAAAGCGAAGTATTATAATGTTAGTAAAAACAAAACAAAACGAGAAAGAAAAAAAAAAAGGATAAAAAATAAAAATCTGAGGGACTGCAGAAAATCACGGTCCTTGTCCAAAGGGAACATTTCACTCTTGTCATTCTTTTGATCATTAAGTATCTGCTCATACGTTTGTTTTTTTACCACTACTACGAGTACTGATACTATTTATCAATCGTCTAATGTAGTGTATATCACACAGGATCTTAATTTACAAGAAACATTGGAAAAGGTGAGGAAAGTTTTTTGTAAAAAAAAAAAAAAGAAGAGAAGAGAAGAGGTTTTTATTCTCTGGATACCTTTCTACATGTTTGTAATTCTCCGTGAGTGTGTTTAGTTGTCACCCAGTCGAGCAGAAGAAGGAACCATTGTACGAATAAGAGAAGAAATAAAGTAGAGTCAAAAGAATATCATTACACAAAGAAGTCTGCAAATACTTCAATACGGGCTCTGTGTGTATACTTTGTTTTTCGTACAAATCGAATATAAACAGAAGAAGGCTCGACGGCAGCAGCGAAGAAAGCCAAGTATGAGAAAGGGAAATAAGTGACAATAAAATGATATTTTAAGATCAAAAGAAACGAAAAAATGACAAGAAAAACTATGTCCAAACTTATTTTGTTCTTTTTTTCCCCCTTTATTTGTTGAGCGTTTTTTTTTTTTTTTTTGTGGTGTTTATTGATTTTTTTCTTTTTTGTTCCTTTCATATATATATATATATATATATATATATATATTCCTGATATACACACGGTTTCAAATATGTGAAACTGAGTGGAAATGCACTTCAATGTAAGAGTGCATATATTATCTATTCTTTCTCTCTCTCTCTTTGAGGCACTCCTTTCTCTGTTTTTTTTTTTATTATTATTATTCTTTTTGTTTGTATTTCTTTATTTTTTATTTTTTGTTTGATTTTATATAGTTCTCTTCCCGGGCGGTGTTGCTGAGTGCAAACCCCACGCGTATTATCACGTGAGAAGGAGAAAGGAAGTAACAAAGATAAACTCATAGATAGGAAAATATACGGTAGTTTGTGGACTCCTGATCTATTGACTACTTCTTTTATTATTATTATTATTATTATTATTATTATTATTATTATTATTATTATTATTATTATTATTATTATTATTGGGTGAGGTGAGGAAACATAGTTACCCTTTTCGCAGGTAACAGCAGGCATAGACAACTAACTAACAAAAGGAAAAAAAAAAAAAAAAATGCAGCAGCACAATAATGCAGGAAACTCATCACCTGTTCCACGCCGACGCACAGTAAGTTCAGATGGATCAACATCAACAACAACATACACCGCCTCTGGTAGTGACACAAAGCCATACGTTGGCAGCAGCGGCAGTAATAGTAGTAGTAGTAACAGTAACAGTAACAGCAGTTATAGTTACAGCTACAGCTACACAGGTTCACAGAGTGGCACAGGAACAGAGAATACATCCCCATCCCCAAGGGATAATAAACAGAAGAGTGGGGCAGCACCACAACTACTATCAATGCTGCAACGACAAAAAGAACAACGACAACAACTGCTTCCCCCGCGTGCACCTCGTCTGGCTCTAGGTAATGTCTCCTCTGGGGAGGGATATCAGAGTCCCCCAAAGGAGTCTAAGGAAGGTGTATCTAAATCCGTTTCAACCTCTTCTGGAAGTTACGGTGATAGTGGCAGTTATAGCTACAGCTACAGCTACACTGAAGAAGAGGAGGGGACAGAAGAAGAAGAAGATGAAGAAGATTATACCGGTAGTAACTCTAGTTATAGCTATAGCTATAGTTACAGTGATGAACCCACCGATCCCACTGGAGACACTGTTCCACCTAATAAAGGGAATAAAGGTAAACGTGAAGAAGTTTCATCAGTGACAGTATCTTCATACTCTGGACAGGATAGCGCAACGACTGGTGAGAGTAGCAGTGGGAGTTACACCACCGAGTCCTACACCGGTTCTACCGGTGATAGCAGCGGCAGTGGTAGTTACACAGGCTCTTACAGTGTTACGGACAGCAGTGATGGCTATAGCTACAGCTATAGTTACTCCACAAGTGGACCTACAGTTTCTGGTACAGGATCAACAGCAACAACAACAACATCAGGAACAAGGAGTTCAGAGTTTACCACAGACTCTTCTTCAGGCACAGGTCAAGGGTATACAGACAGCATAACGCGTTCCACAGGTGAAGATTCATACAGCTACTCTTACTACTCCTATTCTTACAGCGGCAAGGATACAACAAGCTCTGGACCTCATCGGTATAGCTCTACCCTTACTACAGAGTCAGAAGATTCCGAAATGAGTTTAACGGCAAGTGACACACGCACGGGAAGTGGTTCTTCTTCTTCATATTCAAAGAGTCACCGTTTGCATAAGGATTTGCCACCACTGTACCCTGATATAAGGAGTTCGAAGGCGTTGACAACCTCAACTTCAACCTCAACTGGAACTACTACTACTGCTACTGCTACCCCCAGTACTACCACCACTTCGCTTATAAGGGATGACGGGAGTAGTTGGCACAGTTACAGTGATGAGATCTCCCGTAGTGGTAGCACAACAGTGGCTACAACAAGCACCGGAAGGTCTAGTCGTTCATCAACTGCGATAGGCGCTACAGAGTCTGTGCAGGTGCGTGAAGTGCTTACACTTTGTGCACCATCAGAGGAAGCTCCACGCATTCGAGCACTACCCCATACTTGTCTCATACCTTATGGTTCTGTGAACGACACAGTTGCACAATTTGTAGATCGTCTTTCAGATGTACAAATTGATGTGCTACGTAAAGAAGCGCAGGAGAAGGCGGCAGCAGCAGCAGCAGCTGAAGAAGGAAAGAAGGAAAAATCAAAGTCGAAAAAAAAGAAAGAGAGTGTTAAGGTCAAAACTAGTTCAGGTAAAGAAGAGATTCAAGAAAAAGAAGAAAAAAATAAGCCACTTGTTATTTCAACGGATGTTCCAGCTGGATGTTTTATTAAAAAGAGTGTTAAATTTGCTCTTAAGGCAGTTGGTGTGGAAACAACAGAAGAACGGGCTTTGATTTTAAAGAGTCTTACGTTGCCTTTGCAGCATGATGCCTTATTAACACTGTTAAACAACCAAGCACATCAATGCCTTTTTCAACGTATCAGATCCATGTTTTGTGCACATGATAGATTTATGTCAGGTGAGGTTTCGCTAAATGTGACACTAGATATTTTTCGTCGATGTGGCATTGCACACCGTAACGTTGGGGACTTTACATTAAGTTTACATTCTTTGTCTCCAAAGGCACGCTATCCAATGGTCTGTGTGACACAACGAAGTCTGTTAACGAATCCCACTACTAACACTACTCCTAATGGAGAGAATACACCACCGTTGGAGTCTCAAATCAATGAGGTAACGTTAGATGTGTGTAGCAGTGCACTGCGTGCGGGTGGTGTAAATGTTTGTTGGGATGAAGAAGGTGGTGATCTCTACGTGGGGAATCTTCCTGTGATTAAAATGGTTGGAACACCCCGTAGTACTGCGCGGTATATATTACAACAACTTGAGGCAATGATTCATGTATGCCTTTCTGTGGAAGCCTGTACTGTAAATGATCCAACTTCACTCTCCCATGTTCTCTACACCCCACTGCTTACCGCACTGTTCTCTTCACCCCCGAGTGCTTTCCCTAATGCGAAGTCTGTTATTGTTGAGAATGCCCTCGCAACTCTACTGAAACCCATACAACAGCTTGAGCGTTTGGCCACACATCATCGCATTCAGGAGCGGTATTTGGGTAGTGGTGAGGATACTCTCTTGCGGGACACAATTCCAAATCGACAGGAGGATATGGCTCTTTTGATTATGCAAGAAGAGCAATATCAAGAAAAACAACAATATGCACAACACGGTATTGTTGACTGGATGCCTAAAATTGCTGCTAGTGGCGATAAATTTGAGACTATTTCTGCACAGACTGTGAATGACGTGCATTATGATGTGAGTCTCAAGAAACTGCGAATTGCAGAGGCAGTGCCTGCTGATGCTCGTTGCTATTGTCTTGTGAGCGCGCGAAAGAAGTCGAGTGGTGAATGGATGCGTGCGGTTGTGGTTCCTGTTGTAAGTGTGAAACCATCAAAGAAGGGTGGTTTTAAGTGGACGTTTGGGGAAAATGAAACTGACCGCATTTTCTTCGCAGGAAGCAAAACGGACACACTGTACATTGAAGCATGTTACGATGTAAGTGATGGAGTGACGAGAGAAGGAGGAATTGGTGGTGAAGAAATATTGACGTGGTGTGCTGGTCACGCGGTGATTGTTTGCAGTAGTGCGAAGAGTGGCACCTTCTCTGTTATGCACGGTAGTTTAATTCCCGATAATAATAATGATAATAATAATAATAATAATAATAATACTGCAACCGAAAGCAAACTTGTTGAGCCGTCCAAAGGATTTTTCTGCTGTTTTCGCCGCAAGCAAAATGCGGCTGCTGCTAAATCCCTCACGATTGCAATTCGGTCTCTGCGGGCGAATTCACTTTCGCCGCGTGAAAGTCTTCCAAGTCGTTGTCTTGCACTGCGCCGCCACGTACCGCTGATGGCACAAATGCGGGATGCCATCGTGAATGCCTCTTTTGACCATAAAAATAACAACAACGATAATAACAATAGTAAGAATAAGAACAAGAGCAAGAGCAAGAATGACGTGAACACTACTGCGTTGCAACCACCGCCGCTGCATGTACTGCGGCAGCAGCAGGTGCAGTGCTGCTTCACTGTGGCGGCCCACACAGTTCTCATGGATGTACTCGCAACACTGTGGGACCGCACACTGCGCGGGAAGATGGGGGCAAAGCCAAAGAACACAGAACAAAAACAAAAGGCGTTACTCACTTTGGCGTCGAAGATTGCTGCTGTACATAATAATATTGGCGAAGAACAGGATGCTATTGTGAATATTGTGGCTCGTGGGGCTTCTATACCTGGTCCGCTGAACTCACAACAGGCACCACAAAGACCAATCTACGTTTAATGTATTTTGTGTCTTTTACAATAATGTCTCAAGCAGTATTCTTTTTTTTTTTTTTCCTTTTTTTCTGTAGGCTCATTTATATCGTTTGTGAGTTTTTATTATTATTTGGCTGTATATGTGTTCAATGGACATGGTGATGAACAAATATAGTCCCATAGAACCGTGAGAGAGAGAGAGAAAGAGAAAGGTGATGTTGATGGTTTTCTGACATTGTACAGCTGCTGCTGCTGTTATGGTATTTCTTGTGCGGATCAAGAAGTCAATAGAAAATTATCTTTCTCTTTCTCTCTCTCTTTCAAAGAAGCATATATATATATATATATATATATATGTCTGTGTCCTTCTCTGTATGTATGTATGTGTGTGTGTGTGTATTTTCGCAAACGTACATGAGGACATGTATAGATAAGTACAGTAACAGTGGAGAAAAAAAAAAAAGAAGGGTGTGGGGAAATCTGCTACTGTTTATTTTTCTTTTATCCATATGATTTTTTTTTAATGGTATTTTCCTTGAAATAGCCCAGCGTGCATACATAAAGGATTGTATCTATGTATACACAGATATACGTAGATACATGAACTAAAGAATAGAAGGAAGAAAGAAATAATAATAAAAAAAACCACTTGTTTTTGTATATCCCAGTGAGAAAGAAGTAGTATTTGTCTAAAGTAGGACAAGTGTGGAGTAGTACAAACGAAAGTTATTGGTAATATGACTGTATAGTTAAAGTAACACTTTGGTGATATTATAATCTGCATAGAAATACTTGTCTCTACACAGTTTTCTATTTTACCCTTTGTTCTCATTTCTAGTGGTTCATTCAACAGGGAAACTTGCACATTTATATACTCGCACAAATAAACATATATTTTCTCTCTGTGTGTGAAGGAGGTAATAATTAAAAAAAAAAGAGATAAATAGGGTTACACGCTCTTGAAACGAAACGACGAAAAGAAAAAAAAAGGTGTTGTATTGTTTTGATAGGAGGTACAATACACGACAAAAGAACGAAAGTGATATTTCTTTCATTAGTTTAACCAAGTGTTACTTTGGCCTTTACTGTAGCAGTGACAGCAAGAGCAACACACAACTAACGCAACAAAAAAAAAGAGTAATTAGGAAAGGAGAAGTAAAGAAGAAATAAAAGATACCAAACTGAAAAATTGAGAAAAATCAAAAAGAAAAAAAGAAAATAGGTTTTCATTTTGATTATTATTGTCCAAAAGAAACAGAAAGAAAAAAAAAAGAGAAAAGAAGTTCTTTCTCTCTATAGTGAAGAAAACCATAAGGAAGAAAGAAGCCAATTTGTAACCCAAGTAATAGCTTGAGTTTCTGTCCGATATATATATATATTCTACTATAGTTAGTGTGGATAGGCACGTCATTTGGTGTGTGTATTTGTTTCTGGACGAACGATGTTGTCTGGTTCCTTTTCACGGCCGGCTGCAACGCACGTGGAGGCGCTCGATCATCTCAGCACAAAACTCCGCATTCCACTCACGGCGGTGGAGCCGACAAACGCGCAGCTCGACGACGGCCTCGTGCCGGGCGTCTGCCGCCTGTACCTCGAGGGCCGCTGCCGGCAGGGCGCGCGGTGTTTTCAGGTGCACGTGCAGCGCGATGTGTTGGAGGCGCTGCGCCGCGAGGCCCTCGAGACGCCGTCGTGTTGCCACCGCCACGGGGCGCCGTGCAACTTCGAGGGGCTGCCGTTTAATCTCGCGGTGAACATCGGCCCCACCGCCGTTGGGCTCCACTCGCTCTGCCCGACCAACTGCCTGTGGGGGCTGTACAGCGAGCATGGGGAGAATGAGCTGAACGTGCCGAAGGGACGCGTCTGCAGGGAACACCGACGCGGTCTGTGCAGATTCGGAGAGGAGTGCGGCTTCCTCCACATTTGCAGGGAAATACCGCTTGAGGGGGATGAGTACATCAGCGCGACGCCAGTACCCATCCCACGTGTAAATGGAAGAGGAGGAATACACAACAACAACAGTGCCACCGCTAACACCATGAATAACGGCCGCAGCAGCCGCAACAGCAATTGTGATCTCACAGCCCCCTGTGGCAGCCACTCACTGCACCTCTGTGGAAGTCATGCAGAGGAAATTAACCACGCCGCACAATCCTTCAATGCGAACAGCTTTAATGCGGCCAGTTATAATAACGGTCACTATAATGGCACTCTTAATGCACACTACGGTGGTACAAACCAGAGCAGTTCCTTCTTGGGTGCGGACAGTGGATGCGGCTCTATGGGCAGTATGGCACGTAGTCGTCAGTCTTTCAGTTACCGCATGAAACAAATGAGTAGTGAAGGAGAGGGGATGTTCAGAGGACCATTGCTACGTCCACTTGGTGCCCCACCGGCTCAAACCTCACCGCATTATCAACGGCACAATCCTTACGGAGATGCCTCCTCATTCCAGTAAATAAGGAGGAAATATCAGTGTGTTAATAAATATTAGAAATAGTAATAATAAAAGATGGATATCTATATATTTATTTATATAGTTTTGTGTTCATGTTATATATTTTGGTAATGTTACTGGGAGGTATGTAATGAAGCAACAGCAGTACTTCTTTTTCTTCGTCCTTTACATATAAGAAGATGGGAAATCACATATTAATTCGACTGTCGACTTTTTTCAGTTTATCCCATATGCCCAAATGAAAAGAGGATTTGTTTTTGTGGAGGGTATATGATTCTAACGAGGATAGAATGGAGGCTGATATTCTGCTTCTCTTTATAAGGATCCCCGGTCATCCTAAGCAGATATGCTTGGATAAAGAACCGAAAGAATTAACATGATAATGGTCTAGGCCTTGATAAAGAAAAAAAAAAAATAGTAGAAAAAAGAAATGAAAAAAAAAAGGAAGAAAAAAAAAAAAAAAACGATTCCCTTTAAGCCACAGTATAGTGCCTGGTGTATAAACAAGCTTCTTAAGGTACCATTTCTCCAAAGTGTAATCTTTGGAGAGGGAAGAGCTGAACTAAATGCAATAGTAGTAGATAACCAAAAGACCTTAACAATGCAGTCAAAAGAAATAAATGTACATCTACGGTTTTTTTTATTCACCGGATGGCGTGATGAAATAGTGTGGTTGTAGAAATAAGATTAGGAAAGGGGGATTAAAAAAAAAATAAATAAAAATAATAGTAATAATAAAAATAATAATCTTGTATTTACGTATGAACCCATAGTTACAGGGATGTGTAAAGGTGAGAACACACACTGTCGTTTTCATTATGCCGCAGAAGGGGTGATGTGAATTGGACAAGTTTTTTTTTTATATTATTATTATTATTATTATTATTATTATTATTATTATTATTATTATTATAGTTAATGAGACCAGTCCGCTTTCTGACGGGGTCTCTACTCGAATTCAAAAAAAGGGAGAAAATAGCCATTTACAACGAGAAGCTGGAGAAAAACCCGTAAAAATATATACAAAAAACGATAACCGTGAAAAAAAAAAAGGTTATATACATAAAGAAGAAGAATTAATAAAAAAAAGAGGGGTGAAATCAATAAAATCCGTTCTAGTTTTTTTTTTTTTTTTTTTTTTTTTTTTTTTTTTTACTCTACAGTTAACCGTGTGTTTTTATTTTCAGGTGTATTTGTGTAAACTAAGTGTGAGTAGTTCTTCTATGCTCTTTCTTATTATTAGCATAACTTTTTAGCTCTTTGTAGCTGCGCAGCCATGCACAAATATAATCCTACTGTTCTTTTAAGGCTGGGGAGAGAGAAAGTAGAAGAGGAAGAGGAAGGTTATTTCCCTGTTTTTTTTTCCTTCATAGATTTTTCTTTTTTTTTTCTTTTTAAATCTTTATATAATTATCTTTTCTATTCGAGGATGTAATCTATGATCCTCTTCAATTTCTTTGTTTTTCTGTGTTTTCTTCTGTACCGTTTTTTTTACAGTAATAACCTTCACTTATTGTTCAGGACAAACAGATACTCATACATTCTTTCATGTTTATGTACATCTGTGTGGTCGTTGATCATGTTTACTTTCCACCGCAATTATACTACTTACGTGCACAAAAACAAAGCAATCAAACAAAGAGTACATATGTGAACAAAAATCAGGATGAAACAGAAAAAATAATGAAAAGATGACGATGCGAGAGACAAAAGGGTGATGGATGGAGTGAACCTGTAGTGATGTTTCGTTTTTTTTTTTTTCTGTTCTTTTTTTTTTTTTTTTTGTTTGTTTATTTCTGGCATTTTTATATTTATTGCTGCTCCTCTTTTTTGTGCCGTGTGTGTTTTTTTTTTCTTTTTTTTTTCCTTATTATGTTTTTTGTTTGTTTGTTTGTTTTTGCCGAGAGGTGATATAATTCTTATGTTTTTGTACACGCCTTCCGTGGCGACACCCACCAACACCCGTGTACGCACACTCTGCTGATATTGAAAATAACTCTCTTAATGCGTACGTGGCGGGGGTGTGTGCTCGAAGGAAAGGAATGAAATCACTGTCAAGGTTTTTTTTTTTTTTTTTTTTTCTGTTCTTGGTTTTATTGCAACACTTACTGCTATTCATTTTTCATTTGTTTGTGTTGTATTTATTCAACTTAACTTTGTGATTTCTTTTCTTTTCTTTATTTGGTACAGGGCAGCAGGAGTGATCAAATGAGTGGATAAGAGTAAGTTATGAAGAACAAATAAGGTGCTGCAATTGATCAGGATATAAGGTATAAATGGTTAACATCTTTTAAAGAAATAAAGAGACTGAAGGCTTTATTTTTCTCATTTTAGATATTTTTGTTTTTTGTTTTTTTCTGTATGTGTTTTTTTGTTTTATTTATTTATTTATTTTACCGCCCAGTTATCAATTCATTCTTTTTTCTTCCTTTTGTTATCTTTATATATATCTGCTCATATATGCATTTGTTTTTGTATCACGCGTAATGTTCTCTCTTCTCTTTTCATCTTATTCTTTCCTAATTCGCATTCCTGTATTCTACATCTGATGTGATGATAATAATCAAAATAATAATATATCAAGAATAGGAGATACTCCAGGCATATATATATATATATATATATATATGGGTAAAAACACGAAATAAAGGTTCAAAACGGTAATTAGAGGCAATAGAGATGAATGTACAAAAAATTGGGCCGCACAAAAAGAAAGGAAATCACATATTCTGCATAATTATCAGCGAAAACAATGGCAACAATATCATGGAATAGAAAAAAAAAAAGAAATGAATAACGTGATACTGGCGAAGATGTATTCTCATCGTTAATAAATTCAAAAGTATTTTTGCCTCATTTTTCTTGGAAGTGTATGGGAAGAAAAAGAGAAAAAAAAAATAGTCAACTTGTATGGGACATACGATGAGTGACTCTCATTTACTCTTTCTTTTTTCATTATTATCGTCCTTTTATCGTTCTATCTATCTCTTTTTTTTCACCCCATTGTACGCGTATGTGTGTGTATGTGGCTGTATTTGTTTTTGGCCTTTCAGAGATTGAGAGGAAAAGTAGGGGATAACAGCAGTACACTGGGGATGCGTCTATGAGCGAGGTTAATTACCGAAAAAGTATAATAATTTCAAAGGAAGTTAGAAGGAAAGGAAATCACTCATTTAGTGTCCCATAGGTTGAAGAGAGAAGCATAGACCTAAATACAGGTTGGCGTGTATATTCCCATTCAGAGAGAAAGAAAGAAAAAGATAGTTTTAAGGGAGTAAGACGATGATTGAAGCTGACTAGGA
Source organism: Trypanosoma theileri (assembly GCF_002087225.1). Lineage (NCBI taxonomy): Eukaryota > Euglenozoa > Kinetoplastea > Trypanosomatida > Trypanosomatidae > Trypanosoma > Trypanosoma theileri. Next base: position 33,753 of record NW_021639861.1, on the reverse strand, counting down.
GCCTTTTTTCCCCCTTATTGTTTTGCATATTCATTTATTCATTCACTTTCCTTTTTATTATTATTATTAATCATTCGCTTTTGTATTCTGTTTTTTTCTCCATGCCACCGTTGTGGAATCTGGGCAGGAATGCAGATGATGGAAAAATAAGGAAAAAAGAGTTATATATATATATATATATATATATATATACATACGTATATACGTATGACACTGTGGATGCGAGTGTAGACGCATCCACAGAACTCTAATGGGCGTGCTTATCAAGCCACATATGCTTTAGAAAGATTTTTTTTTTATTTCTTCCTGCTGCTGCTGCTGCTGCTGCTGCTTTTTTCCCCCCTTAACCTTTCATCTTTGTTTTCTTTATTGTTTGTATGACACAGATGCTATCGCATTCGTTACAGTACTGTCTCTATCACCCATTATTTTCCTTTTTTTTTCCTTTCTCTTTACTCTTGGTTTATGTACATTAATTCGTAGTGCCGAAGAATTCCTGTAGAATCTTTTGCAGTCATGAAGTACGTGACACTGCGATCTGACTTTGCGGATCACGGCGAGTATCGTCTGCTGGCGGTAGACCCACAGTGTGCGCAGGAGCTGAGGGAGAAGGTCACAGCACGCACACTAGAGAGAAGTGGGGAGAGTGGTTCTCTTAGGGAAAATAGCGGGGATTTTAATTATCCTCAAGAAGATGACAGGACGCTATTGATGATAAAAGGAAAAGATCAACTGCTTCTTTGCAATGGTACACAAACATTTCGTGTGCGACGTGTAGAATATTCTAATATGCTCCTTCTCGCTGAAGAACATCCAATGTCTGAAAGCGAAGCTGAAGCTTTTGCACATACCTCGCGCACAATAAACTGTACCGCAGGGTCATCTGAGTTGAAGGATAAAAAGAAGCATGTAGTAGTATGTGCAGCGGAGCGTATATTTGAGGCAAGACCCGCCCGGGCGTACCGTGATGCGTTCTTGTTACTAGAGAAGGATCCCATTACTATTGAAGAACTTGAAGCTGATGTAAACAACAGCATAGATGAGGAAAACTTCCTGCAGGACACTGCTGCTGCTGCTGCTTCTGTAGTAGCATCGCCAGTCGTCAGGAATAAAAATAGCGGCAAAAATCATCACAGACATTACACCTTTCCGGAACTCGTAGCTCTTAGTCGCTGCAGTGCACGCGAGTTGGCGGATATGCTTTCAGATGCCGGAGCTGTTGTCCACTGTGGCTGTGTTCGCCTGCTGGACCCGTCACTCCTGCGTGAGGCGCTGCAGGCGGTGCTGTTCTTCTTCGAGGGCGCCGAGTGCGCCACGTGGGAGGCGGCCGAGTCACATTTGTGCCCCGCCGTCTACACCGCCGTTGTCCTCCACGCCGTGCGGGCGGTCTTCGGGAGGCGGGATCCGCCGGCCCCGGGCGAGACCGCAGCGGCCGCCCTCCTCAACGCACGGAAAGTACTGCAGGCCCTCGCCGCCGCGACAATACTCACGGATGCGGACACGACGGCTGTAACGACAGATGATGGGGGAGATGATAGTGCGGAGGAGGGGGAGGTGCGGTCCTTTCCTTCACTTGAGTTTGAGCGCTTTTACAACGCTTGGGTCGATCGCATTCCGGCGTCCTTCTTTGCGTGCGGCGCCGCCCCGCCACGCGCAAACCCACCGGCCCTCCTCGCGCTACTGCACGGCGCTGTCATTGTCTCTGGCGAGCCCCGCCATCTCAACAGCAACGCTAACGGCAGTGTTGGTGTTAGTGTTAATGTTGGTTCAGCATCAGTTGTGTGGGCACCGCACGAGTCGCTGCCGGCCGAACTCTCCCGACGCATTCGGCGTCTCTTCGCGTTGCGTAGCGGTCGCTGGGAAGCGGCGGCGCTGCGGGCGTACGTGGAACCGCTGCTTGACCCCAGCGATACATTCGAGCACGTTGTGCTGCGATACGCAAAAGAATACCGCACCCCGCAGCAACCCGTCACATATGGCAGTCTTGCCTGACAACCACCGATCGCCGTCACCTTTGGGGTATCATCATAATGCTTTCGTTTTTGCTTCCTTATTGAGTTTTTTTTTTTTTTTTTTTTTTTTTTTTTTTCTTTCTTATGATTTGATTTCCACGTCTGATAATGTTTTTTTATTTCTTTTTTTTTCTTTTTTTTTGGACTTGTTTTTCTCTTTAGGTTTATTTCCCTCTTAATTTTATATACGCACATACGTATATATATATATATATATATATATAGTGAGAAAAAAAGAAGAGGAGTAAAGAGAGAGAGAGAGAGAGAGAGAGAGTCAAACTGTTTGTATATAATTTATATAATTTGTATAGTGTATCATACCACTTGCTATTGCAGCGTACCATTTATTTGAAAAAAAAGAAATAGTAGTATTAGAAGAATAAATAAGGTGGTAGATCTGTGTGTGTGTGTGTGGTTCATTGAATAATGTATTCTGGTGATATGTTTGGTGGGACGCAAGTTCGTGTGCAGATCAGATCTGTCCGTGGTGAAACTGTTGATTTAGCAGTTCCATCAGGTTGTACTGTTGGTCAATTGCGTAATTTTCTCATTCAAGAGTATGACTACCCGCCAACTACTCGTCTCATGTATAATACCTCCGTTGTAGGGGATGATTCTTATGTGGAGGAGTTTCCCTATGGATCACTTGTTATTGTAACTCCGGCAGATTCCAGACATATGAACTATGAGACACGGCCGCAGGCTTCACTCAGTTCATATGGGGCACAGAGACAACAACAACAGCAACAGCGGCAGCAACAACAACAACAACAGCAACAGCGGCAGCAACAACAACAACAACAGTTTGCACATCAGGAGTCGCAACGTCTTGCTCGTAATCAACAACCACAACAACAGCAACAACGTCCTACCCAAAGTACCCGTCTTCCGCAACATCAATTTTCACAACCACAACAACAGCAACAGCAACAGCAACAACAACGTCAGAACTACCGAGATAATCGTCCACAGGATCTATATCATCAACAACAACAACGACAAACGGTTCAGCAGCATACACAGCCATCTGACGGGAATTCACAATTAAGACAACAGGGGCAACAGAGAGATCATCAACAACTGTTTACCGAATCTCAGAAAACAGCAACAGCAATGTCCACGTACGCTACATCTTCTAGGATGCAAAACAGCCGGACAAGATCGAACTCCCGGCATTCTAGCGGATTAAGAACGCCACGGAGTGCCAGAGGAAAAGAACAACAAACTCGCTCTAATGAACCGGTGAAGTCAATCCCCCGTCAATCATCCCCACCCATGAGAAGCCCGTACCGCAGCACTGATACTACCTTAAATAACAGCGTTACTTCACCAGGTTCTGCCGCACTCCATCCTACTCAAAATAACTCTGGGGAAGGCGAAGCCCAGAAGGCTGAGAAGTCACGAGCTACATCTTCTGTACCAACACCCTTGCACCCTTCAAGGACACCAAGGGATGAAAATAACGAGAGCACCAATAATGATCTTAATGTTAATTCTAACATTAGTGGTGTTGACGTTGATGATGCTGGAGAGAACAATACGACACCACCTGATCAAGCTTCAGAGCCTACTAGGGGACCCCTGATACCTCTCAAATGTATTATCCCAGCACTGGACAAGAGTATTATCTTGGAGTTGCCGGAAGATGCCACCATTGGTGATCTTCTTCTGCTTGCTGTGGCACAAGAACCGCGATTAGCGGGCAGCAAAATAGTATTTCGTGGAAAGGTGTTGAGCGGCTCAGATGTGCGTCTCAGTTCCTGCGGAATTCGTAATGGTGGACCACCTTTGTCGGTAATAACATTAAATCCTAATGCGGAAGGTGTGTACACGTTATTTTTTGCATGTGGTGAGTACAGCAACACGAACAAGGTGATGCTTGTTGAGATTGAGACAGATGTGTCGAATATAGTGTCATCAATACAGGATCACGAACACCAGCAGAAGGAATTACCACTCCAGCTTCGTCGCGGTTATTACGAGGAACTGATGCGTATTTTATTTCGAACGGATAATTTACAGGATTTGGATGATGACTGGCGCCTCAGACGAAAGGACGTGGTAAAGAAAGTGACCCATATACAGGATGAACTCAATGTGGCCAACGACGCCTAAGTAATGGAAAGGTTGGAGCAGAAAAAAAAAAAAAAAAAAACCCATGAGAACCAAAAAAAAAAAAAGGGACAATGCATGAATGAGTGGATGAATAATTCAGGGAAAAGGCTGTAGATGACTTTAAGGGGGAAGAAAGTAGAATTTAAGAAATACCAAAGAGAAAGATGACACAAAATATTTGTAGCTAACACAGGAGAGCCGTATCCCTGTCTCTTTGTACTCTATATATATATATATATATATATATATATAGATATATATGTGGTCTTGGTGACACAGAAGTAGATATTGACGGGGTGATTATATTGTTTTCGCCTTATTGAATATTTGGGCCTTGTTAATAAACAGACATATGCTGAAATTATTTGACAAGGGATTCGCGGAGAAAGACTGAGAATATTGGATGGCGAAAACGTGAAAAAATACACTTGATATGAAGAGTAATATAATTTTATTTTTCGATTGCACAGTGTTTAGATTTCTTTTTTTTTTCATCCATCCAAGATCACAAGCGGTATAACAATCTATTGACATTTTAGTCCTCATTGCTAAACTTCGGCATTTATTTCATCTATTTCAACGTGGACACGATGATTATATTTGCGGTTTTGTTGTTGATCCCGCAGGCTACACGGCGAAATACCCCCATATCCAGTTTTTCTTTTCTTTCTCCTATTCCATCCTTGTGCAAAGCGGTTTACGGTGCGAAAATTGATGTGAACAAAGTGACTATTTTCTCAGTTTAATGCAAAAGGAGAATAAAATTCTCCTTTTGTTGTTCTTTTTCTGTATGTGATTTGTGTCTCATCATTTTTTTTTTTTCTTATGTGATCTTGTCTGTGTTTGCATACCACTGATTATATTTCCTATCCTTTTTATAGGTATGTAACTAATTGCATGGATAATGAGTACTTTTTTGTTTTCTTTTTTTTTTCCTTTTTTTTTTCTTAAGTTCAAGCGTTGAGATAAGTGACCTGGTTTATTTGCTTGCATAAGTCTTCTTTTTTTTTCTCTCGTTGCGTTTAAGAATAGAGTGAGAAGAAAAAAAAGTTGGGTGTGCAATTTTTAAAGGCCAAAGGTTAACAGTGGAATTAGTATCTCCCCAATTCCAGTTCTTGTGTCTTCGTTTTATTTCCTTTACTTGGCTTATCTAAAGTCTTCGCGATCGTTTCTCATTCGGTTTCCCCCTTTTTTTGCCGTTCCGCAGTATTGGGTTTACCGAACGCACCAAATCCTTGAAAAACACCGAAACATATTCACACACATATATATATATTATATTTAATATATAATATAATATAGTATAATATATACAAGCGTAGCTATTACCAAGCGATGACCAGGAAGCAGCGGCGCAACAGGCGGTGGCTGTGTGTGGATGTGCCGTCTGTGCAGGAGCTCTCGGAAACACCAGACGAAGAATTGGCACGACGCACGCTGCCGAAGGGGTTTTATTTGTGGTTTCTCATGCACGATATGCGTACCATGTACGCGGTGCTATCCGAACGTGTCTTTCTCACGCGTGGTGTGCTGGACTATCTCTACGACTATACTCGCTGGGGGCCGAATAAACTACACAGCAAGTTGTTTCTCTGCACCGAATACAACCAGCACCAGAAGTGCAGCAACGGCTTTCTCTGCCGTGAGGTGCACTGTGGGCTCAGCACGGAAAGCGCTCTGGACGCCACCGCCTTTGGTGTGTTGACCAACGCGAACGGCTGCCCGACAGCAGTGAACGCGAAGGACGGCACCTCGCGGCAGCCGCAGCAGCAACAACCGCCACCGAATGTGCTGCTGAGCCACACGCTGCACTCTCGATGGACGCCGGTGTGGGCCGCGGCAACACTTCCACGCGGCGTCACGTTCCGCGTGGCGTTGCCAAACAACCCGAAGCCTGTGGAGGAGTACGACAGCGGGTGGATCTTCGTAACGAAGGTGGTGCGTGATCACTACGAGCGACTGCTAAACAATGAGCCGCCGCTTGTTACGCTGCAGCACTGTGCCAACTTTGCGAAGAATGGGGTGTGCTGCTTCGGCCCAAGCTGTCAGTTTGTGCATGTGGTCCACTACGGTGATCCCTGCGAGATGAACACATTGGAGGATACCAATTCTGTCAGCAGTGGGAAGAGTTGCGGCAACTCATCTCCGTCCCATATTGGTAAAAAGACGAAGAGTGCTTCTATTACGGACAGTGTCGCTGAATCCTCAAAGACAAGTCGTCATGGGCTCACCTTCTCATTGCCGACATCCCCTGGGGCATCAATTACAAATCAACCACGTTTTCATGCTAGAGAAAACAACGCATATGGAAGTTCTTTGCCTAATAATCAGTATGTGCTGCTTCCACCAAATGTAATGCAAGCAGAACCATCACCTATGGGTCCTCCGAGGCCGCAACTACGTCAACAACAACAACAACCCTTTTTATCACCTGAAAGTTTATCTTGCTTTAACCCGATGGGGGCACCAGTATTCTTACTACCTGGGTCTGATCGTCTCCAGCAGCAGCAGATGCTCCTACAACAACAACAACAACAACAACAACCGGTGTATACTATTATGCTCCCTTCACCTGATGGCCAGTTGGGTCCTGTGTCGCCAATCTTTGTGATGCCGTACTAAGGAAAGAGAGGGAGAGAGATAGTACAACAAATGAACATAAATCAAGATCGATGAAGGATATGAAAGGAGGGTGGGGAAAACGCAAAGTATTCACTGTTTGCTCTTACTCCTCCTTTTTTTTTTGCTTTACTCTTTATAGGGTATGCTGCATTCTCTGTTTAAAGAAAAGAAGAACCAAAGAAAAATAGTTAGTGAAAGCGATCTTTAAGATATTTTGATCGATCGAATTCGGTGTGAAAACCCTCTGTTTATTATTATTATTATTATTATTATTATTATTATTATTATT
>NW_021639861.1:16971-26085 GCF_002087225.1 Trypanosoma theileri | reverse complement strand
TTTTTTTTTTTACTGTCGTTCTGCGTTCGGTGATGCCATTCCTATTTTTCTCTTTGGTGACTTTTTTTGCTTGACGAGGATGGAGTGGTGTTGAGAGAAGAAAAAGCAGAAGTGAAAATGGTAGGGAGAAGGGAAGAAGTTGAAGTGACAAGAATTAATATTTTTATTTTCTTTTTTGGTTTTTGCACTTTAGCATCATCATCATCTCTTCTTTACTTCATGCTGTCTTTTTGCTTTTTTTTTTCTCTGAGTGGAAACTCATTCACTGAGTCACTCAGTCGCTTTCCCTCTCCCCAATATATATATATATATATATATATATATATATATATATTTTTTTTTTGTTTTAATTTACCTTCTCTGTCTGTCTGATGGTGAAAGTTTTCCTTCTTTTTCTGCACGTAAGGTGCTTCATCAATTCGCGTTTCCTTGCGAGATATATTTTCTGTTTTTCTGCAAGAGATGATATTAGGGGGAAAATGTGGGAAAAAGCAAAGGCAGAAAGAACGATAAAAGAACCGTAATGTTACACTGTAGATCAGCTGTAATGCTCTGATCAGAAATAACAGAACGCAAAAGACAAATAAGAAAGAAAGTAAAATTGAAGTGTAAAAGAGTTGTTGTTGTTTTTGTGGGCGATCGTGCCGTCGTTAACACAAACTGAACTGCATTGACCTTGTGTTTCGTTCACGGTGTTGTATTTTTTTTTTTTTTTGTTTTACTGTTGGAGACTATTTTCCCTACCATTTTCAATTCCTCCCCCTCATTTTGGCGTATCGTTTTTTTTTTTTTTTTTTTTTTTTTTTTTTTTTTTTTTTTTTTTTTTTTTTTAACCCTTGTATTTAATCCAAACGGTTTCGGTGTTTTTTTTTTTCCTATTTTACTCTCTTTTCTTTGTTGATTCGTTTCTTTTTTGTTTTAACTTGCGTACGCGTCTCATTCTCTTTTCCCCCTTCTCTTTCTCTTTCTCTTTCTCTTTCTCTATACGTCTATGTTTCTATGTGAGTTTATTATTCTTATTAAAATCGTCTACTTTTTGTATTATTTACCTTGCGCTTCCCAATGCATAAAGGTGTAGAAAAAAAAAAAAGAGTCCTTCCTTCGTTTTCCATTGCCTGTATTCAGGAGCTGTGGAATAAACTGGAAGATTTGGTTATTATTTTGAAAAGAAGTATGACAGCAATGGAGCAGCAATAGAACGTATTGTGGTGTAGAACTGAGAGAGAGAGAGAGAGAGGAGGGAGAGAGAAAGAAAGAGATTAATGTGATAAGTATGAGAGGGACAGTACCAATCAGGGTATACATCCGAATGATCCGTGTGTTGTATCTTTTTTTTTTCTTTTCGTTTATTTGTTTGCATTCGATTCTTTTCTTATTGTCTTCATTACTTTTGCTTATTCTCTTGTATTTCCATTTTTCCTTTTCCCTAAGAGCGGTGAGGAATTGTACACCGTGTTGTTTGGACACCGCGCAGCAACACGAGAGGGGCACTGCAGGCGAACAGACGAAAAAATGAAATGACAATGAAGAGAAAAGAACTGCGGATGTTTATTTTTATGTGCGTACGGCTGCGCAAATGAGTTCGAGTCAATGAGCCCCATAAGGGTGAAGGAAGAAATTCTTTTTGTTTCTACTGATATAAGTAAAGGAACATTGAAAGTGCATATTCCTATTGCTTCTGACACGCTCATGTATGTGTCTTTTTTTTTTTTTGGTTCTTTTGTTGTCTTTTTGTCTTTTTTGTTCTTTGTGATCCTGCGCTTCTTGCAATGAATTAAGTAGCCATCCACATTATCAGCAAAATGAAAATTGTGCTGTATTAACTGCTGTGAATTACCCTTTCTGAAAAGGGAAAAGAATAAATTACAGATTTCTTTTTTTTTTTTGCTTTTTACTTTTTACTTGGGGAATCTCTGACATCGTTTAGTGTTTTTTGCTTCTTTTTTTCCCTTTTCATTAAAACAGCAGCAACAATAACATAAGTGTTGTTGGGTACTGTACTGGTGCAATACATTTGCAAGAATGGGAGAAGGAAATAGTGTAAAAAAAAAAAAAGAAAAGAGTAACTTTGTTTCACCGATAAACTCTCTGAAGGGAGAGGAAGAATCCACGAATTTATGGGAGAAACAGTTATTGAAAGCAATTCAGCGTTTTTGTTTGGGAAGCAGGAGATAAAAGAGACCTTTATGTAGGGTTCTTCTCGTGTTTTATTATTATTATTATTATTATTATTATTATTATTATTTTCTTTTTACTGCAATGTCTTGTACTTCGCAGTTTCTTTTCTACTGGTGGCAGTATGGAGAACAGGAAGTTAAGATTTAAAGACAGAAAAAAAATAAAAGGCAGTGGGATTGAGAAGCGAGATAAATTAAGAAAAAAGAAAACAGAAGGTCTTTCATATCTTTATCTTTGGAGTGTTCCTCTCCATTATATTTTCTTTGATATCTTTCTGCATACAGATATATGGATACGTCTCTTTTTTTTCCCCCGTTTCCGAGTGCAGACGTGTGTGTGTGTGTGTTCTATTTTTTCTCTGTTATGTTATGATTCCCCTGGTGGCACCATTCTCTAGAGTTTTTTTTAAATGGAAATAAGTGAGTGGTGAGAAGAGAAATATTGTGTGGGAAGAACTTCCCCTATATTCAACCATAGCAATAGCAACAGCAGTAGGAAACTGAAGTATATGAAGGGGAAAAAGGACATTGACTATAATAGGCCCAACAACAGATATATATATATATAAAAGGTGGTATTATTTTCTTTTTCCTTCTTGTTTCTGTTTCATCACTAATATGACCATCGTTATTAGTGACGTGTTTTTGTTTTCCGTTTGTGCGCCGGTAATTGTGTTGAAGAGCGAGAGGCAGTCATAACAGCCAACATTATCGCGATGGGAAGCAAACACAAGAAGAAGTTGTGGAATAAAAAAAAAAAAACGGAAAAAAGAAAAAAAAAAACGACTCAAAGAATATCATCAAAGGACCATATTGTAATTGCTGACCGGAGAGCAGTCAAAATAAAACAAACTGTGAGATGTTTTTTTTTTTGTTGTTGTTGTTGTAAATGAAGCTTTCAAGAGGATTATGATTCTTTTTATTTATTATTATTTTGGTTTCCCTTAACTTTTTTTCGTCATTATCACTGAACTCTTTACAGCTATTGCTGGTAGCGACCGTTACTGCTCTGTGTAACAAGTACATGTTTTTTTTACTTGCTACAATAGACAACAGACAAAACAAGAAAGAAAAAAAAAGAGAAAGAGGGGGAAAAAAAGGACTGCGTTGAGTGACTTTATTTGGTCATTTCTTCTTGGTAATGTTGTTAAAAATGTTTTTTTTTTTTTTTTTTTGTGGGACCAACTTGCCGAGAATAAGACAACTCAATAGAAGCATTTCAGTTTAAACGGGTACAGACAACCGCGCAGTGGACTGCTCACAGAATTGTTTAAAGAAGCGTGCGTGGCACATCGCATCGGAGCGGATTTTTTGTTACTACTTGTCTTGTTCCACTAACTTCGGAAAATAAATTTAAAATATTATCAAGTGTGATGTTACCAATTCTACAGGTTTTCTTTTTGTTTTGTTTTTATTGTGTGTATTTTCATCTTCATTTTATTTGTTTTATTTCCATTTTGTTTCACATCCCCTCCTCCTTAAGGTGTAGAATAGCACTTTCACACACACACACACACATAAAATATACTTGTATATATATACTGTGCAATGGAGGGTTCGCAGGTGAAGGAACTCATACAGACGTGGCGCGGCCTGAGCAGTGCACTCAAAGAGAAGAACGCGGAGCTCGAGAAAACACGTGCCGCCCTGCACGAAATGGAGGCAGAGCACGCAAAGACCGTTCGAGATTGGGATCTTGAGAAGGCGAATATTCAAAACACAATTTCGTTGGTATGGACACAGGTGTCAAGTAAGAAGGAGGAACTCGCCCGCATAGAGGAGGAGACACTGGAACTTCAGCGAAAGGTGGATGAGCGCCGTTTACGCAATGAGGAACACTGGAGGGTTTTAAACAAACGTAAACAAGTGGTTAAATCCCAACTGCAGGAAATGGAAGAAAAAGATAAGGATGCTAGAGAACGGTTGCGTGAATTCCGAGAATTGCGAGAGGAAAGCAAGCAGCAACTTCTTTCTACCATTCAAAAACTTGAGGGTATTGCGCAGCAGGAGCAGATGGACCACCAACAGAAGACACGGCAATTACGCAGTAGGATTGCTGATATGGTGGCAGCAACGGAGTCTGAGAAGAAATCATGGGCCCTTGAAGTCGCAATGCGTGAATGGAAGCAGAAGAGCGATGCACGCAAATGGTTGTCGGAAGAAGCTGCTGCTGCAGAGAAGGAACAAGGGACGTGGGCAGAGATTGTCAGGGAGGCCAACAATCTTAGCTGTGAAGACCATCTCAAAGAGTTGGACGTACTTCGCGCTCTCATCTCCTGTTAGAGTTTGGAGATATTGAGAGAGGGACTATATGGTTTAAAGGGTTATATGAAAATGATACAATATGTATTCCTACATGTCTTTCTTCACAATGCAGATTCAGTAAGCGATATATACGCCCTTTAGTTTATATAGATAGCATCACTACACCCTGTTGTTTTTATGCATCATATTATTCTTTTTTTTTCGTTTCCCCTAGATACTTTAGATATTTGAGTGACTACAATATATTTATATGAGTTTTTCTTCGTTATGTCATACTTTTTTTTTTTTTTTTGGAATTATGCTGACTCTACAGGTGTTGATACTACTAATTATTCGTCCATCTTTTTTTTCTTTTTTCTGTGGTGGTGGTGGGGATGGTCATGGATCTCATTATCTCTCTAGGAAGGTAATAGGTACACAGATACAGGTATCTAGGCTTCACGTAAAAAAAAAAGGGGGAAGTGGGTAAAGAAGTACAGGGTTCTCTTTTATTTTGCTCTCTCTAATGTCAAGCCGTATTTGCATTCGTTCTCTTAGTTCTGATTTCGATGAACAGTCGCTTTTGCGGATCTGTGCTTCCTTTGGTGATATTGCCGCCTTCGACGCCCGTGGTGCAACTGGCGCGATTGGGAATGAGTGCACCGCTGAGGTTCAGTATGAAGAACCCGAGGACGCCGTGGCTGCTGCTGGTAACATGAACGGCATGGAGTTTGGTGGTCGGTACCTTCGTGTTTTTCTCAAGCGATTGGCGGCTTGAGAAATCGTTTTGGTTACATTGAAACTGCTTTAATAAACTTCGTTGTGAAAAAACAAAAAAAAAAACAAAAGAAAAAAGTAATCCAAACGCAATAGCTCTTGTTATCCGTTTCTCTGTATTTTTTCCTCTGGGGATATCTATAACAATTGCGACGTAAGTATATCTTTGTTTTTTTTTTTTCTTGCTTGTTTTTTTTTTTTTTTACTCTGAATTTTTATGAGCACGGCGCGTCAAGAACAAAAAAAAAAAGAGAGAGAGAGAGTAATGGAGCACACATCCACTGCACAGGAGTGTATCGTCATTCTTGACGCTGGTTCTCAGTATGGTAAAGTGATTGACCGAAAAATTCGTGAGTTACGTGTGGAGTCCCGCATCATGCCGCTCAACACTCCTACAGAGACGCTTCGAAATGACAAATCAATTAAAGGTATTATAATCAGCGGAGGCCCCAGTTCTATACATGATGCCGATGCCCCAGCATTTAATGAAGATCTCTTTGAAGTTGGAAAACCCCTACTTGGGATATGCTATGGTATGCAACTCCTCGCACGATCCTTTGGTGGAAGTGTTGGACGAGCAGCAGTTCGGGAAGATGGACAGGATACCATATCAGTGGATTCTACTTCTAAACTTTTTCATGGTCTTTCTTCAAATGAAAAAGTATTACTTACACATGGTGATTCTATTACTGATTCAGGTCCTCATCTTGATGTTATTGCACGTAGTAGTGCTAATATCATTGCAGCTGTACAACACCGTGAACTTCCCCTTTTTGGAGTGCAGTTTCACCCAGAAGTAGAGCTTACAGAGAACGGTATGAAGATATTCAAAAATTTCTTATCTCTTTGTGACTGTCATTTTACCTTTACTATGGAAGATCGTGAAGAAGTGGCACTACGGATGATTCGTGAAAGAACTTCTAAAGGACAAAAAGTACTTTGTCTTGCATCTGGTGGTGTGGACAGTACAGTTTGTGCAGTCCTGCTTCTTAAGGCGCTTGGTCCTGATCGTGTGGTCTGTGTGCATATTGATCATGGATTTATGCGCCTCGGGGAAAGTGAAGAAGTTGTGGCTGCTTTGAAAGCAGCGGGAGTTCATGTGAATTTGATTGACGCACGCGAACAATTTGCACAAGCTACAACAGAGATGCCAGCCAAGCGCAACCGTGCATCATATACAACAGGAAAGCTATGTGAAGTCATAGACCCTGAGGAAAAACGAGTTATTATTGGCAATACTTTTATGACTGTCTGCGATGCAGTTATTAAGGATCTTCAACTTGATCTTGACAATCTGCTTCTGGCTCAAGGTACCTTGCGCCCTGATCTGATTGAATCTGGCTCATCGTATGCCAGTAAGACAGCGGATGCTATCAAAACACACCATAATGACACTGCTGTGGTTCGTCAACTACGTGATGCTGGTCGAATCATTGAGCCTCTGTGTGACTATCATAAGGATGAGGTGCGGGAGTTGGGTCTGAGACTCGGGATCCCGCCACATTTGGTGCAACGACAACCATTCCCTGGACCTGGTCTTGCTATTCGCACACTTTGCAGTAATGGTACACCTTACAAGGATGAATTCTATGACTTAACAGAGGAAATAGTGAAAAAAATATGTGCTGGGGAAAACAGTATGGATTTGGTTCTGCCACTGCTTGATGATATCAAAAGTCTTCAACCTGCTTCTTGTCTGCTTCCACTACGCACTGTTGGCGTACAGGGTGACGGTCGAACATATGCGTATGCGGTTGCCATTTCCACTGATACATTTCCTCTGGAATCCCAATGGAAGCAACTAAGCAGATTGGCACTTGCCATTCCAAAGGTTGCACATCATGTGAACCGTGTTGTGTTTATGTTTGGACCAAAACGTTCAGACTCACCACGGACAGCCGCAAAAACGACACTTATTCCTTCAGTACTTGATAAACTCCGCATTGCAGATGATGTGGTCAACCGTGCACTTGTGAAGCACAACCTGGTTTCTCGTCTCAGTCAGGTTCCTGTTGTACTTCTGCCTCTCGGGTTTGAGGAAAAGGGTGAGATTAGCATCGTGGTGCGCACCTTCCTCACGAATGACTTCATGACAGGTGTCCCTGCACTCCCTGGATCTCCTATGATGCCAATATCTGTATTGCAGGAAATTGTTACGTCACTACAGGGTTTGGATTTTGTATCCCGCGTTATGTACGACCTCACGGCGAAACCACCTGGAACGACCGAGTGGGAATGAGCACATACTTGGTGAATATTTGTGTTTGTGTGTGTCTTTGTTTGATTTTTCATTACCAGACTTACTGTTTCTTTTGTTTTTTTTTTCTGAATTAGGATAATGCGCATCGTAAACAGTGTGTAAATAATAAAAATGAAAGAAAAAAAAAGATGATGGATCTTTTTAACCGTTTTTTTTTTTAACACATTTTATGCGTTATTTATCATTATTTTATGAATTCTCACTTGATTTACACAATAAGAGTAATACTGCGAAATGGTTTTTTTTTTTTGTTGTTGTACATATACGTGAGGTTTTTCTTCTTATTTTTATCTTTGGGGTGGGGTCGAAAGTAACTAGCAATAGTCTGGTGATATAGTTTTTTATAGATCTACATTCTATACGTTTAGTAATTCTCATCTTTTTTTCTTATTCCTAGATCACGATGGCTTGTGTTGTAGACCACCACACCCTTACTGTAAACGACAGCGAGACAACTGCTATTGTGACGAAAGAACCTGCAGAATTACCACCTTTGCCACAAAATCACCATTACTATCAACCGGAGCATCTGCAGGAAAAGAACGAGGAGGGGGAAGAGGAAGAAGCAGCAAAGGAGAAGACGCGCTATACTGGGCGTAATGTATTTACCTTCTCTCATGCCTCCATACACCCCAACGCTGCAGCCGCGCGAGCCTTCCTTGACGCCCACATCCCGCAGCCCCGCACGGACATGGACACGCAGCGGGCCAACGTCCAGCAGCACCACTTGGAGCGGCTGCATGCCTTTGTGGAACGCAGCGAGTTGCGTAATGTGCTCGGCGACGCGGAGCGGGTCGTCGGCCTCAAATCTCTTGTGCGGCTGGCGGCCGAGACGGACCTCCACCACGCCGGTCGCTGTCAATACCCGCCGGACGTCCAGCAGTTCATGCGCCGCACGTGGCAGGCGCTCCTCCTGCAGGTCGACGCGCACTTCGCCGCCGCCCCGCCGACCGCCGACCGCAGCCGCGAGGCGCTCGAGAACATCTCCGGCCTCGGCGTGTGGTTCACGGGCAACATGTCGCTCCCGCTGCGCCGACACGCCGTGCGCATCCCAGCGCCCGACGGCACCATGCAGGACGCCATCGCCATAGGCATCGCCGCATTCACGTACTCCTCATACGTCATGGAGGCACGAAGGCAGGCACAGACCGCAACACTCGCAGAGCTCGATAGACTCTCCAAGCGACTTAATGTAAAGCTCTGCTTTCTGCCTCCCCTAGTGCTCCCAGAGGAAGCCCCACGGGACCTCCAAGAGGCCACTCTCACTGATAATATTGATGCTTCTCAAAATGAGATGTAATAATGTAAGAATAGGGAAAGCCAATTAAAAAAAAAAAAAAAAGAAAGAATAAATCCAAATAAGTGTACATAATATTGAGCGGATGGACAAGCAGAAAAGGTTTTTTTTTCATTCTTTCTTGGTGTAAGTATCTGTGTGTCTCTTGCACTGTTTCGGTTACATTATGTTCTGTATTATTTGAAAGGACATATTTCGTGCGTTTCTGTATAGTCTTTCTCTACTGAACATGGGGCCCTGCGAATAAAATAACCAAGAAAAGATAAATAAAAAGAATATAATGTGTAAATGAGGAGACGGACCGTTTTTTTTTTTTTTTCATATATATATATTTACTGAGTGTTTTTTTTTTTTTTTTT
>NW_021639861.1:14978-16811 GCF_002087225.1 Trypanosoma theileri | reverse complement strand
TTTTTTTTTTTTTTTTTTTTTTTGTTTTGTGGTTGAGTGTTTGTTTGTCATTTTGCTTGGATTGCTCTTCCCAACACATTTCATCATTGTTAAGCGAAAGGTTTTTTTTTTTGCCAATTTTGTCTTTTGAAGACCGTGTTCAAGAAAGACAAGCGATAGAAGAAAAAAGAAATGGTTGTTCCATTTGTTTGTCTTTGAAGGAACAGAACTAAGAAAAAAAAAAAACCGAAAAGAATGTTAAAAAGGGAGGAAATAGTACAGAGGTAAGAAAATCAACATGATTAACAGAAGATAATATTCATCATTTTTACAAGGTGTTTTTGAGATGTTTCGTCTTAATCTCCCTCTCTCTCTCTCTGTATTATGTAGATTGAAAATCCTGCATTCATATCCATTCCGCCTCTATACATGGCGTACAAAGCAAATAAATAAATAAATAATATATATATATGTATATACATATATGATTGAGCGTATATATATATATTTATATTTATATGCTGTATTGTTTATTTATTATTATTATTATTATTAATTACCTTTTTTTTTATCTGTTTTATATCCTTTTTTCTNATATATATATATATATATATATCTTTGATTCTGTGTTTGGAGGGAGTGTTTTTATTGCTTTCCTGTTTTATATATGTATGCGTATATATATTTCTCTGTGATTATGTGCAGAGTGAAGAAAGGGAAAAGTGGTTGGTATAAAATATTTGGTTTTATTTATTATAACAGTTCTTCTTTGTTGTTTTACACTATGGTTGCTATCAATGAAAACTGAAAGAAAAGAAAAAAAATATCTCTGATTGCGTTTTTTTTTTTTTTTTTTTGTTATAATAATTATTAACACACCCTTACTTGGAAATTGCATCATATATTGTGAAAGTGCAATGCGCGCGTGTGGGTAGACTTTTTTTTTTTCTTTGTGTGATTGTCTCTGTTGTTTCTTTTTGTCTTGATGTTATGATTGAGATGGAAAGGAGAAATGAATGTGCGCTCGTCATACGTCTTTTTTCTGTCTTGACATGCGTCATAGTTGTTGCTGACCCCATGTGTTTGCTACTCAGAAACGGAATTCGGTATATTTCTTCGATACTCCGTCTTTGCTTATCCCTAACGGAGGGTCTTTGTTTATTATGCCCTACACGCGCAGGAACTAAGAAAGAAAATTTTTTTTTTTGTTTTTGACCGATATATATATATATATATATATNTTTTTTTTTTTTTTATTATTTTGAGTGTTATGCGTGAACCTCCGAGACTCGCAGTTGGGCAGTCCCTTTTGCAGAAACAATATGCAGTGAGGGTATTTTGGGTAGAAATGATAGGGAAGAAAGAGAAACAACAGAATGAATCCCAACTCGATTTTAATAATAGTATACAGAGGTGTTTTTCTACTTTTTACAATTTCAAATATTTGTTATAGAAAATAAAAATATACAACGGAAAAGTTTTTCGACTCTGCAAGACTGTACGCATCTTCAAGTAGTCATTTCGTTTCCCACCTGTGTTTTTAAACGTTTGCCCCAACACGCTCAATATGAGATATGTTGTAGAGGTACATATATGGGGAAGAAACATCTTACAAGTATTTTGTTTTTCTCTCCTTTGAATACAGAGCCATTTTTTCTATTTTTGGGTTTTCTATATGTCTTTATATTTGCCCTTATATTTATTTTTATGTAGGTATGTATGTATGTATGTTTTTTATATGTTTCATTCTGTCGATTCTTCTTGCTAGTTTTTTTTTCTTTTACCCCTGGGTGCGGTACGGCAAAACCCTGTTTACATTGCTTTTGCTTCGTTTTTTTTTTTTTTTTTTTTTTT
>NW_021639861.1:0-14968 GCF_002087225.1 Trypanosoma theileri | reverse complement strand
TTTTTTTTTTTTTTTTTTTTTTTTTTACTTCGGTTTCATCAATGTTTGCTTTTTATTCAATACAAGACGTTATACTTCTATAACTCGTCTGTACCAGAACACAAACACTGCCTACTAAATAAATAACCAAATGAAAGAGAAAACCCCCAATGCGAGAAGGGAATGAAATTGAAAAAGAAAAAAAAAAAAGAAATGCAAATGTGTACACCATACTACTAGACGTGCAGTTGAGTGAGAAATCTTGGGGGGCGAATAGATTGTGTAGGTAAGAAGCTCACCCTTCAAAATGCACCTTGAAAACAATTCGGAGATAGTTAAACAGAAAAGGATGAGGTGTATGTCATGTAAAAAAAAAAAAAAAAAAAAAATGACCCCTTATTTTCTGTATAATAAACCTTCTCCTCTTTGTTTTCTTCTTGTGTTTTTTTTTTTTTCTCGCCTATGTATTCGGTGTACTGGCTCTGCTTTCGTGAATTCTCCTTTTCATTCATTCCTTTTTTTCTTTTTCTTCTACGGCGGTTAATTGTATTTACGCAGCACCCCCTCTGGAACTTAACAAGCTGTTCTTACTGACGGAAAGGAGCAAGTGAAGGTAACAGTTTATTGTTTAGACCTATGTCTTACAAACATTGACTTACAGAGGGAAACATTCAAGGTTGGCACGCGCACATACGTACGTACACGTACGAAATAATAACAGAGATACGTTTTGATTGGATTTTTTTTTTTTTTATTCTTCACTACTTTTATTCTCCTTATTTCATTTGACTTTACGACTCTCTTTTGTTGCGTTTTCATTTATGTGTCTGGACTCTGTTTCTGCTTGAGAGCTCAAGGGTGTCCTTTCACTGCCTCTCTTAATAATGGTGTGATAAGAAAAGAAAAAAAAAAAGAGTGTAATATAAAGACCTTTAAGCGATTATTTTAGCAAAACTGTTAATACAAGTTGGAATAAAAATGGTTGATTATGTTTTTTTTTTTTTTTTTCTTTACTTCATGCCCTTTTCTTTATAATTTTTTTTCTCGTTTTTTATCTGGATGGCTGTTAACAAACAGTTCTGGAGAAGTGGATAAATTTACTGATGTGTTGGTGTTAAAACTGTTTTTTTTTTAACTCATTTACTTTGTTCTTGGAAAGGTGCACTGTTGTGATTTTTATTTATTTATTTGTTCTTTTTTTTTTTTTTACCAATTTTTCCTTTTCTTTTACTTGTTTTGCGCTAAAGTAGTGATGACCTCTCTGACCTCACTTTCGCAGCTTTACGACTGTGCCGAGAGTCTGCTTGGGAGACAGCTGCTGCTTCCCGTTGATGAGGAGTTTGTGCGGTCTGTGCACACCTCACCGCTCTCTGCTGCAATTCATGTGCATTACAGAAAACTGCTGGCACGAACACGTCTTGAGGAGTCCACTGAGTCCTCCGGCATACCGCAGCTCCTCTTTGCATACGCCGGAGATGCCGTTATTTCTAGTCGTGAGGGAGAGTTTATGGGGCCACTGTGCTCACCCATGCGAAAGACACATGGGGCGGTGCTGCAGTCTAATCCGTACTTTGTGTCAGAGAAAAGCGATGGAACACGGGTGATTCTGGTATCTCATATTTGCCCAGAGTTTCCATCTTGGACTATACAGGAGAGTAGCGGCACTTGTATGGACACACTTCCCTTGGATGATGTTATGACACTGGAAGAAGCCCGTCAGTATTTATACGAAAATAACTCACCTCCGACGGCTTTCCAAGAAATACAATTATCGCATGGTCTGTTTCGCATAGAAATTCAGACAGGGACTTCATCAAGTGAAGTTGAACTGTTTACACTATACCGTCACACGGAACATGAAACTAATGAGGTCTCAGAGAAAAAAGGTTTGAATGCTGAAAGAAGAATAGGTACACGACATATGGCATACTGTTTCGATCGTTCCATGGGTAAGGCCTATCTTCTGTTAGAAGAATATAGGGTTCCCTCTCTTCATTCTTTTGTTATTGATGCAGAGTTGATGCTTACAGTTAAAACTGAAGCAGATGAAAATGTTCAGCTTCTTTTAGGTTGTTTCGATATTTATCGCTATACGTTTTTAGAGGAAGGTTCTCAGAAAGATTTTCGTTTAACTCGTTGGTCAATGTCTAAACGGTATGCTGTGTTAAAGGATCTTATTATAGAACCTTTACATGATTCAAAAAAATTATCTTTTACAAAGCCATTATTACATATTTTTGCAAAAGAAATGCTTCCACTCAAATGCTTTGGTGAATGTATATCGAATCTGCATCGTCATGAAACCAATGATGGTACGAGTGGTGTGGTGTATTACTACAAGAGACCCTGTGGGGTAACGAAGAGTGATGGATTTATTTTTACACCCGAAAAGTTTGACCTTGTTCAGGGCGCGAGCAAAGTTCAACTAAAGTGGAAGTGGCCTTCCATGCTCTCAGTGGATTGGAGTCTTACTGGTATTGAAGGTCGTAATAATGAGTATGTGGTTGATATGTTTTTCCGAAAGCGGCGTTTCGGTCATCGACCTGACAGTGTAGGAAGGGTGCGTCTTTCTTCCTCTATGACGTTTCTAAATCCGCTTTCGTTGTCAATTCCTACAACATCTTCTGTTATTGCTGAATGTGTGTTTGATCGGGACCAGAATTGTTGGTCTATTGAGCGTCTTCGCAGTGATAAATGTGAACCTAACTCTGTAGTTACTATTATTTCTGTGCTGGAGAGCCTTGTGGAGGACATTAACCTCAGTGTACTTGTAGATATTATTGGTATGAGAGACACCTTGAAGGCTGAATGTGTTCAACATCTCCAAAAAACTGTATGTGAAGGTCATGAAAAGGAGAAGAAGAAAAATGAGCAAAACGTTAGTTTACTACGGTCAATGGATGAGAAGAAGGTGTGTCAATTAACACTTCGAGCTACACAATTGCAAACACAGGGTGAACACGAAATTCATCTTTACTGGGCTGTGAGACTTTTAGGTGAAAAACAACATATTCCATGCGTTCACTGTAAAGTAAGTGAATGTATGGGTTTGGGTTTTGACTGTCCTGTAGAAAATAGCGCATCAAGACTTACAGAGAATTTGTATATTGCCTTGGCGAATGCTGGTGGGAGCTATGCGTGGTCAGATTTTACAGTCAGTGTTGTTTTTGATGGTTCTGTAGGACGTTGGAAAATTGTTTCCCTCCAACCTAATGGTGATAACCGAAAGTCTACATGTGTTGGTGTAATTCAACACCTTCAGTGGCTTCTTTCTTGTGGTCATGAGGATGTAATAAAGCTTCTCAAATCACATTCGAATGAAGATAATCTACAGAATATCATCGAATCAAAAGTTGATTCAATAGTAGAAAGGACAAATATTCATTATGCCAGTAAAGTGAGGGAGTTGTCTACTGGTAAAAATCGTAGTGTCCTACGTCATTTTAATAACTGGATTAAAAGTCTGCTGATTACTACTTCGGTATCTTATGTTAAACGAAACGGTGATAATCAGACTTTATCTGACCGTCCTGCCGTGGCTGACTTTTGTTGTGGACGTGGTGGTGATCTCTTTAAATGGAGGGCCCACAAACCCAAAGTACTTTTTATGACAGATTCTTGTTTAGAGGCTGTTGCAGAGGCAGCAGCACGTTATTGTGTTTCAAAGGGTTTGAGTTTGAAGGTAATACCACAAGATAAAGAAAATACTGGTGTTCCTGCTTATTTTTGCGTGTGTGATGTTTTTGATGAGAATGGTACACTTGATATGGAGCTTAATGGATTCTTTCAAAAACATTTGCAGGAACAGCGTCTGGACATTATTTCCTGCCAATTTTCTATTCACTACGGTTGTAGCACCGAAGAGCGTGTCTGTGCATTTCTCCGTACTGTATCCACGGCATTACGTTCAGGTGGTGTTTTCATTGGAACAACAGTGAATGATACGGAGTTGCTTCGTAGAGTGCGTGAACGTGGTGCTGAATTTGGTAACGATGTGTACCAAGTAAAGTTCCCTTCGAATGACCCTCAATGTACCTCATTTGGTGTTGAATACTTTGTATCCATTGAAAAGAGTGTAAGCGAACTTCCTGAGTACATGGTTCCATGGGATCACTTTGTAACGCTTTGTAACTCTTTTAACCTTCAGTTGGTGGAATCATCTGGTTTTCTAGAGTATGGTGAATCGCACTACAACTCTCCGCTGGGTCAGGAGCTGCGTGACTCTGCTGGTGGAGGCGGGAAGCGCGATACAGATGGTCACGTTTTGATTCGATTGTCACCAGAAGAAATGGAGGTGGCAGGGTTATTCAGAACATTTTTCTTTGTTAAAAACTGATTAAAAGTTAATGATTTACGCTTATATATATATATTTATTTATTTATTTATTTATTTATTTATTTACTTACTGTTGTATCTATTCATATACATAATTATATACATATTACTGTTTTTTTTTTTCCTTTTTATTATGGTAGTTTTGCTTCTTTTTGGTTTAATTGGTATTGCTTTCTTTTTTTTTTCTTTTTCTTTTTTTAAAATTAATTAATTAACTTAACAATGAAATAGTTCTGTTTTTTTTTCTTTTCTTTTCTTCCGTTGGTATAAAGATACTTCGTACCGCCACAATGTTTGGTTTTTCTGATAACATGAGTGACATGATAAACGCCTTGTTTTCTGAGGGTGCTGGTGATTTTGGGTTTGAGTCTCGTAGTCGAAGGCCCAAGACAGTTTCTCTTGCGTTGCCTGTTACTCTCAGCGATCTTTATAATGGAAAGAAAATTGAAGTTTCACGTTCACGAAAGGTGGCCTGTACCGCTTGTGAAGGACGAGGATTTAAAGGGAAGCGCAGTGGCACATGTCAGGCATGTCGAGGGAATGGGGCTCGAGTCATTGTACGTCAAATGGGAATGATGATGCAACAGATGACTGTACCATGTGATGTCTGTGGTGGAGAGGGTCGTAGGATTGATCCAAGAGATGCATGTACTGTGTGTCAAGGACAGAGAACGGTTGAGGTGGAGTCTCCTTTAAGTGTTGAAGTTGAACGTGGTATGCACCATCACGAGGAATTCGTTTTCAAAGGTGAGGGTGATTGGCACCCAGAG
Source organism: Trypanosoma theileri (assembly GCF_002087225.1). Lineage (NCBI taxonomy): Eukaryota > Euglenozoa > Kinetoplastea > Trypanosomatida > Trypanosomatidae > Trypanosoma > Trypanosoma theileri. The sequence continues at coordinate 9,883 of NW_021639861.1, read as the reverse complement.
ACAGGTGTCCCGGGTGATATTGTAATCGTGTTGGAACAGGTAAAAGATGAACAGTTCACCCGTGACGGTGATGATCTTCACTTGACACACACTATAACTCTGGCAGAATCTTTGTGTGGTTTTCAGTTCGTTTTAAAGCACTTAGATGGTAGGGAGTTGATAGTGCGTCGTGAGCGTGGTGAAATCACAAAGCCTGGTGAGGTAAAGATTGTGGTTGGTGAGGGGATGCCAATACTACAACGACCTGGACATTGCGGTGACCTTGTGATTCAGTTCAACGTTACGTTCCCAGCGAGATTGGAGCAGTCTCAGGTTGATCTCTTGAAGTTGGGGTTACCCCCTCCAAAGAGTGTTGACCTCCATAAACACGACGATGCAGAGGAGTGCTACGTCTCTAGAGAGGAGCTGGATCATCTCCGCAATGAGCTGGAGGATGATGATGTAAGGGGAGATGGTCCAAGTGTGGGGTGTGCTGCTCAATAAACTGTAATCAGATCTCATTCTATTATTTATTTTTGTTATTACAATTGACTGAAATCTCTCTCTCTCTCTCTTTAAATATATATATATATATATATATATATATATATATATTAATTATCTATCCTGTGTGGCATCGCATTTTAGCTGATGTCGCAAACATCATGTGGTCTTGAGTTTTCTTCACCTTTTTTTTTTTCTTTTTCTCCTTATTTTGTTCAAACCTCTCCTACCTCTCTTCCCTGATGTGATATTGTTTGCCCTATGAAGGCGTGGGATGCCACCAGCTCCCCGTGGTACAGTTGCGATATCTGAGAGATGTATGGGCGGAAATATCGCCCGACTCATGCAGCGACACCGATACCTCCTGGAAAATTTGGGGGACGATTCTTGCGACTTTCTTTGTGGTGGAACCCGTGTTTTATATGTTGATGATCTCAATCGGCTCTGTGATATGGCACATAGAGACATGATATCTCAACGTCTCTCTTTGGCAAAGTCACGATTTAATACCTCTGGATCTAGGATTGCTCTTCTACTTCTATCTGGATCACAGGATCCGAGACCAGATGTTTTAGCATGGCTTAATATTCATTGCAGTGTGGAGTTAAACTGTTTGGTTATGCTTTGCTGGACGGAAGAAGAGTGTGCAAGCTTTTTGGAGGGTTTGGCTGATTCTTCTTTGGGTTCTGTAAACTATCGCATAGCTCGAAAAAAAGAGAGCACACCAGTTCCAGTACTCATTGATGCCTTTACTCAAACGCCGCAGTTAATGACACGCAATGATGTTGTTCGTGCTGCACACCGCTTTGGTTCAGCAGCTAAGTTGTTCACAGTCACCTCTGAAGATTTGGCCGTTATTCCAGGGTTTGGACAAAAGAAAGCTGAAAGACTCTTCGCGGTACTTAATGCGTCCTTTCAAACCTCTCGACGATCGGTCTCCGAAGTGTTACCAAGCCAGACCGCTCCGAATGACGTTGATAAGGTTGGTAAGGAATCAGTGAGGCTTCCTGCACAGGAAAAAATGTTCCACGTTCTTCACCAATTAAGAGAGCGTGAGATGGACGAAGTGACAGAGGAATAATTTTCTTATTACATACACTAATTGAAGAATATGATGTTTTTTTTTTCTTTTTCAGTTGTTGGAGTCTTGCTTGACATTTTGACGGTGATTTCTCTTTTTCTTTCTTTCTCTCTCTCTTTTCTTTTCTTGTTTTTTTTATTTGGCTGGGGGTGGGGTGGGGGGATCGCCGAGAGAGGGGAGTAGTATACACAACTAAAGGTAGGACCGATAATAATAAGGTCCTGGATCTTTTCTTTTCCTTTGCCAGACGAGTGGAGTTACAAAGGGGTAAGGCGAAAGCATTGAAGAATTAAGGAAAATATCTTTACTTTTGTTCTTTATAACATTTTTTTTTTCTATCTATTTAATTCGGTTCTTTTCTATCCTTGATGCCCAAGGATATCGTCGCTTCTGCACAATGCGATTCGGCTCTGTTGCCAGAACGAACGAAAGATATTATCCAGCAATTGGTTTCATTGCGCTATGAATGTGCTAGTTGCCTGAATAATATTCGCCATGACGTAGCCGTGTGGTCATGCGATGACTGTTTTCGCATTTTTCACTTGTATTGCATAAAAAAATGGGCTAAACAAGGAGAGAGTGGTGATGGATTGTCTTTTCGTTGTCCACATTGTCAGAAAACACACTCTTCTGCATCGAAATATGTTTGCTTTTGTGGTAAAATGCGTGATCCGCCGTATGATCCACATATCACGCCACACAGCTGTGGTCAGACTTGTGGTAAAGCCAGACCTTTCTGTCCACATCCGTGTCCGTTGCAGTGTCATCCTGGACCTTGTCCGGATTGTTCTGCTATAGCTGGTCCTCAAACATGCAGTTGTGGGGCAACAACATATACTTGGCGATGTGGCAACCCAGATCCGCAAAAAACTTGCCAGGGTATTTGTTCTAAAGAACTCAATTGTGGTAAACACAAATGCAAACGAACTTGCCATTTAGGTCCTTGTGATCCTTGTTCTGAGAAGGTGCAAGTCATATGTTACTGTTCTTCAGAGACTAGAGAACTTCTTTGTCCTGAGTCATCTTTCTCTTGCGGAAAGGTTTGTGGAAAAAAATTACGTTGTGGTGTTCATTTCTGTGATTTAGAATGTCATTCTGGTTCTTGTCCACCGTGCAGTAGAGATCCATCGGTGGTTTCTACATGTCCTTGTGGTACGATTCCTTTAACAATAGAACGTCTAAAGTGTGATGATCCAATCCCCACTTGCACCAATGTATGTGGTCGTCTCTTGGATTGTGGACGTCATGCCTGTGAAAAATTGTGTCACGATGGAGATTGTGAACCTTGCAAACATCGTTCACTTACTAGATGCTTGTGCGGAATGACACAAGTCTCTCTTCCTTGTAAGGATCAGGATGGGTTTCGTTGTGAAAAAGTTTGCAAAACAAAGTTATCTTGTGGGAAGCATGAATGCCGTGAAACGTGTTGTTCTGCTCGAAAAAAACCAAATGATGTTAAACACAACTGTAATCGTGTGTGTAATAGGAAACTAGCATGTGGTCATGAATGTCTTGAACCATGTCACCGTGGTTTATGCCCTCCTTGTGCCCATGTGGTACCAGAGATCCTTAAATGTCGATGTGGAGCAGAAATGTTAATGCCACCGCAACCGTGTGGAACTCCCCCACCAAAATGTAATCGTCCTTGCACCATTGTTCCTCCTTGTAACCATCCACCTTCTAAACATTCTTGTCACTATGGTGATTGTCCTCCATGCATGTTTCCTGTTAAAATGATGTGCGCTGGTGGACACACTATAGTGGGTAATATTCCTTGTAGTGCTGAGTTTGCTTCTTGTAAGAAGAAATGTGGTAAGTTATTGGCTTGCGGTCATGAATGTATGCGAATGTGTCATCCTGGTCTTTGTATTGATGAATCTCATGTTTGTGTTCAAATATGCGGAAAGATTCATGAAGAATGTGGTCATGTTTGTAAATCAAAATGTCACTTTTCACAGGAATGCCCGCAATGTCAGGAGGTTGTGGAACGTCGTTGTGAATGTGGTAGAAAAATTGAACATGTTCCATGCAAAAAGTTTTTAAAGTTTCTAAATGAACACCCTGAGGATAATTTGGATTTGAAGTGTAATGCAGATTGTCTTTTTGAGCAACGTCTTCAAATATTAGCCAGTCGAATAAAGACACCACTTCCTTCTTCAGTAAGGTATTCTATCCCCTTGTGGTCATTTGCACTACAAAATTCAGAATGGATTCGAACAATAGAAGAGCAGTTATCCAGTTTCATAACGAGTGATTCTTCTATGAAATGTATGAAACCGATGCCTTCGGAAAAACGTGCTATTGTTCACTCACTTTGTCACTTCTATCACTTGCGCTCAGAAGCTGTAGATTCTGAACCCAATCGATCTTGTATTCTTACAAAAACACCGATGACTCGTATTCCTGTTCCTTTGCTAAGTGAGGCAATTACTGAACCTGATAGATATAACCCAATTATATTTATAAAGGAAATCAGCGAACGTGATGATATGCTTTGTAAGCGTGTTATTGTCATGAAAGGCCAACATGTAAACATTGTATCGGTATCTCGATCTTTACAAGACTATGCAGGTGACTTTGTCTGTGAAACGGAAGATATTCTCTCAAATGGTGTAAAACAGATAAGGACATTTTTCATTAATGAAGCCAAACGTCAGCAAGCTTATCGCCATCTTCGTGCTATCAGCCCTCCATTTGATTTTTTTATTCCGACTGTTTCCAATGATCGAGGATTTAAAGAGACGAAACCTCCATCATTGAAATCATGGGTCAAGACAGTTTCATCTAAGTGAATAAAAAATGATAAAAACGTTTTAAAGACATTATGACGTTTGAGAGTCTTTTTTTTCTTCTACTTCTCTTGTGTCTCTGTATATGTGTTTGGTGGTAGTGGTGGTGATAAACCCTGTGACAGAGAAGTTCGACCCCTTTCTTAATATGGATTTGGTCTGAGACTTTTATCCCATATTAAGATTATATTATGAACAAATAATAATAATAATAATAATAATAATTTTTCTTTTAGTTCTTCTTGCTGATCCTTTTTTTATTACGTTTTTCTGTATCCATTTTTTTTTTTTTTTTTTCATTGTTACATTTTATATATTTTGCAAGGGTTTATTTTTCCCTATACATATACTAGGAGAGCTTGGATGAGGGTAATTAATGAATCATTTATTAGACAGCGATGATAACGTGCAAGGTGGACCTTCGGTCAAGCCTGCAGCAAAGGAGCCATTGGTTGGGTGGCAACCCCCACCTAGCCCTTGGGGAGAGGAATCTGTTCCCATTGCAGCCAATACCGTGAAGGTTGGGGAGGCAGGTGTACATATTCCAACAAGCGAGGTCATCGCTCCTTCATCATTACAAGCGAATAAATCGGAAGGTCCACTATTATCGTTTCTATCTTCAGAGGAAGTGGCTCCTGCGAAAGCAACACTTGTAAAGCCACAATCGTGTACTACACAACAAGAACATGAGTTTAATTATGCGCAGCAGAATCACTCATCACATGTTTCTAATATTAAGCCATTGATAACATTAACAGAGGAAGTCACGGTTGCACTGCCGGAATTGCCGCCTCCGCCTGAGCAAAAGATTCCGCATCAAGACAATCTACCTAAAATAAAAGATTTACCGCATCCCAAAACTGGAGTGATGATAGAATCGTCCTTTTGTAAGGATGACCAGAGTTCCTGGGGTTCTTTTTTAGAGCTTAAAAAGAACACTGAAGAATCTGTATCACGGATGAAATGTTTTTATGATCAAGTGGTAAAGCTACAATTGACGCACGAACAAGAAGCTGCGTCTTATCGCGATACTTCTGAGGGTATTATTAATCAGCAGCGTAAACAACTGGATGTTTTGGCCTCTGATTACAAGGACGCCTTGTCAAATAATGAAAGTTTGAAAAGTCTTCTAGAGAAAAAATCTTTGGAACTTATGGAGTATCAAAAAATAAACTATGATCTTAATATACGTCTCAGAGATTCAGAGCAACGTCGTGCCCATCTTGAGGATCGTGCTTTAATTGCGGAGAATGGTCGAAATATCCTTGAAATTCGACTAAGAGAGTTAGAAATGCTACTGGAACATACCACACAAGTGGTAAATGGATTACGTGAGCGCCTAAACTCTTATGATAAGGACAGAGAGCGGATATTGCATGAACAACGTGAAGCCTATGAGGAGAATCGAAGAGATATTATCAACTTTTATAATGAACGGGAGAATCTAATGTTACGTAATTTTAACGATTCAGTAAGGAAACTTCGAGAAGCTATGAATGATACTATAAAAGTACGTGAAGAACGTCTCTCAAAAACTTGGTCTGATATAATTTGTGATTATCAAAAGAGACATGATAGCATCGTAAAAGAGTTAGGTATTTTGAGAGAAAATGAGGAAAAGGAATACCGAGCAAAGATCGCTTGCATTGAACAGGATAAGGAGCGGTGGTATGATCAATATCGAAAGGAGATGGATCTTCTTGAGGAACGGCATAAAGAAAGGGAGAAACATCTATTAACAGATATTGAGCGAAGAGAGAGAGAACTTGGTGAAAGGGAGCAAAGAATGCGCCTGCTACGTCTACAAGAGGAACAAGAGGCGAAGGTGGCATTATTAGCCAAAGAGAGTGAACTCAAGGCATATTACCAGAAGATTACAGAAGAGATTCGCACATCATTTGAAAAGGAGCGTGAAAAACTTTCTGCCTCTTTTCGTGAACAGATACAGGATCTCTCTCAACTACACCTTAATAACGAAAGAGAACTTGAACGACTGCACCGTGAAAAAGAGCGTGAAATGGCGCAACGATATCGTGTCGCAGGATATGAGGTTGATGACCGAAAGGGAGACCTTGATCTTCGTGGAGTTTCTCTTCAAACACAGTCTTCATTGTTATCGAAACTTGATGCAATTGAGACTCGACAGCGTGAGCGTGCTGAGAAAACGCGAGCTGCCTTTCAAAACTCTATACAGTAGGGGTTTCGTTTTATATATTGCTTTTTATTTTTATTTTTACTCCGTTTTTTTTTTCTTGATTTTGAATATTCGCAATCTTTTTTTTTTTTTCTGTCTTTATAACTCTACCTATCTTTCTATCTGTTTGTATTATACATCTATTAATATAATTATTGTGGTTATTGTTTAATTAATACCTTATTTTTTTACTTTTTTTTTTATTCTAGCGATATTGACAAATATGTGGCGTCATCATCTTCGACGTCTAGAGATTGTGGTGCACCCTGAGTTGCGACGACAGGTGGTTCCCATGAAACAAATCCATGGTATTTTTTGCTCTTCGGAAAGTAATGGAATTGATGAAGGCGAATTACTTTGCTGTGTTCCTTTTTTTAATACCATTGCAACAAATATAGCAATTGCTTCTCCGTGGGGAACAGAGTTGATGCATGCGATTTCTTCTTATAGTGTTATAGCAGATGGTGTTAAAGTTGATTACTCCAAAGAAAGTGCCATTACGACGGTATTTTGTGCTCTTGCGATGCTGTACGGAAGAAATCCTCTGAGTGATTATCTTCAATGGATTTCCCTTGAGAGAGGAGATGAGGATGAGATACGGCGCAAACTGGGTGATGATGGATATATTAAACTTCAAACCATTGACAAACTAAACAACTCTATATTACTTGCTCTATGCGAAGACGCTGCAAAGATTGGTTCTAGGATACCTGTTGAGGCAATGGATAAAGCGCACAAGATCTGTAGTAGCCGATGTGTAGATGTTCCGCGCTCTCATAAAATTTTTGGTGGGCCATCATTAGTACCATTTATGGATCTTATTAATCACTCAGATAAGGAACCCAATGTTGCTGTATACATGGATACAGCGAGCTCATTGAGGGATGCCTTACGTAACTCAAAAAAGTTGTCAAAAGATGTTTTTGAAAAGTTTTGCAGTACTCAATGTCCTTTTTATGTTATAGCTAGAACTACGAGAGATGTTGCAGCAGGGGAAGAGTTGCACTACCAGTATGTTGATACTCGTACTGATTCTGCTCAAGATTTGTTGTTTTGGGCCTCCCGATTCCATTTTTGTCCCTAAATATCCTTTGTTTATATATATATATATATATATTGTTTCCCATATGCGTTTTGTTTGCCCCTCTTCTTTCTCTCTCTCTCTCTCTCTCTCTATATATATATATATATATATATATATGTTTATTTCTTCGTTTTTACGCTTTTTTTTTTTTTTTGCTTCGGGGTTCACGATTAATAATTCACAAAAGCTAGAATATGGTAGATGATACTCGGCCGATTTCCTACTTCTGGGACTCTCTTTTCCAAAGTTTGACACCAAGAAGTTACACAAGAAAAATCTCAAAGGAATTAAAAGTTAAACGTGCAACAAAGTCAGTGTTTTGCTCTGCAAAGTCTGAATGTCTCCCATCTAGGTTTTGGTTCTGCCGTACACCTCAGCGTGTACGAAAAGGAATAAGCTTGAGAACCCCACGGCAAAGGACAAAAAGGGTACACTTTTCAGATGATGTCCATGTTATCTTCATTGATCGTCCAAACCGTTCAGTTTTGTAAGGTGCCAGGAAGCATCTGCACACACCAGAGTATGCGGTAATGTTCGATGTAGAGGTCGATTTTGATTTTTTGGAAAAAAAAAAATGTGGTGAAAATTACACTTTTCTCAATAAAGAGAAGGCGCAATGGGGTTAAGTGAGAAAAAAGATGGTTTGACTCAGTTGTTTACATTGGGGATGTATATTAATTTATCTGGATATCAATCTTCGCTGTATTCTCCTGACCATTACTGTTATAACGCCGATAATTTTTTTGGTACCTTTTTTTTTCCTTCTTGGACAGCTTCTAGAATGGTGTGGAACAGCAGAAGTCATGATCCTATTGAAAGTTTATTGCAGCGTAGATTGGGGTGTATTAGTTTACATTGTTGATGTCAGACCTTCAATAAAAAGGATACTTCTTCTTTGAGAATTTTTGGTTGCTGGAGATGTTTTTGACCAGAGCAAGTAGGTTTTTCTCTTTTTTGACGGTGTTATGGGAATCGGGGTTCAGATTCCTCTCGGTCCAACTTTTTTTATCCTGCTGAAGTCGACTGACTTCTCTTCAGATAAATTTTTTTTTTCTTTCCTTTCAATACCATACGTACTTTTACAAAGTTGTCTTTGTATTGATTATTGTGGTGCTATGTCAAAGTGAAAACAAAAAAAAAACAAAGAATCATTGTTAAACAATTCAATCAATCCCTGAAATCGCCGTACTAATATATGTAGCCATCCTTACTGGAATTCGGTGGATCTTGCAATTTTTTTTTTCTTCTTCTTTCTATCGGACGATTGGAAACTTTCTTTCGTTATATCAGCTACTTTAGAAGCAGAAGTTATACAATGGATAGCAAGAATTCCGATCCACCTGCGGTAACCATTGTCATTGACCCGCCCGACACACCGTCAAACTTTCTTGGATATAATGTTTTGTGCTCCTCACTTGATAGCGACTACCTGATGCAACCCATTAATGAGGCTGAGTACGACAGTGAGACTCAGGCATGTGTTGACATTATAAGTGGTAAGCACAGTTCATTTTATGAGCACTACACACAAAAAGCCACACTAAAAAAGGGACTTGACGTGGGACCAGAATCTCCGCTACCACCACCGCGACCACTGTCGGACGGAGATAAACTGGCACCACCTCCTTCACGTGGTCTCCCCATCGCGGCTGTACCATGCTCTGTTCTTAAGGATCCAGTAGCACGTCGTTTGGCAACAGGAGTATTCCCAAAAGAATGATCTGGCATTAAAGACATTATTCATTTTAATAATAAAAAAAAAATTCAAAGATGTTTACTATGTCGTAGGGGGAGGGTAATATTATAGATTGGAAGGTGAATATAATTTTATTGTATTAAAAGTTTCTGGGATGCAATATTTATGGCTAGTGCTCTCTTGCAATATTTAAAGGGATTCCAGTGACACAGATTTCCGCAGCAACGATAGTAGGGATTTTCAGCGTGAACTTACTGATACATTATACTTCATTGTTCTTGTATCACATATAAAGTGACGACCCTTATTATTATTATTATTATTATTATTATTATTATTATTATTATTATTATTATTATTATTAGTATTGTTAATGAACAGAAATATTGGGTGTGCAATCTTTTGGGGTTTTGGGGGCGACAGAGAATATTATGGTCGAACTCTTAAAGTGTGTATTGTACCAATATATTCCTGTTGCTGTCCAGGGCTGGATTGCTGACTCGAGAGGGTTGTAACTTGACGAGATGGAGCCTCCTGCCAGGGGATCTTTTCAGGG
>NW_021640041.1:0-5066 GCF_002087225.1 Trypanosoma theileri | reverse complement strand
TTTTTTTTTTTTTTTTTTTGTAGTGTGTAGTGCGTATACATATTCGAAAGTTTGCTGTTTTGCTTTCCATTATTTCCCTATTCTTACTTTGGTGTCTTGCAGAACTGAATTCTCACTTTGTTTTCAATTCTAGACGAAAAGAATGAAGGGGAAAAAAAAAAAGATAACTGCTTGTTTGCCTTACTTCTCTTTTTGTTTACATTTTCTTTCTATAGTCAGTGAAGCGAGACGAAAATGCCTCGCACACCATTTGATTTTCACAAGCAGGGAGCAAGTAATAGGACAGCAGACAAGGTGCCAACACTTCCCCCACCAGATATGGCTGAGGTGCAGAAACTCATCGACAATGCCGTGGCACGAGCACGCGCGGCAGCAGCATTAAAGGAGCGGAAAAGCCCAAAGAGGGCAGATCGAGTGAGTCTTAACAGTCCACGTGACAACTCGCCTCTTGTGTTCAACCACCAAAGCAGTACCTCAACACGTGCAAAGGATTTCATCTGTGCGTTTGTTGTAACCCTTGTTGCAATTTACTTTGCCTTGTCAGGTTACTTCTTATACCAAGAAGTTGGTGGATTTCCGTGACACTATTTAGATGTTTTTTTTTTTTCTTTTTTTTTGTATAGGCTGCGTATATCTTGCGCCATTCTAGGTATTTCAAAACCGTTGTTTACTACTTGTTTTTCTTTTTGTTATTCTCAGACGATTGTATTGCGTGCATATTCATGGTTTCTTTCTTTCTCTTTCTCTTTCACACACACACACACACACTGATTAACTCATACTCATGCATATACTCTGACTTCCCTTTTGTCGATTGAAAAGAGGTGTTCTTTTTTTCTCTCTCTTTTTTTCGCCTCTTAGTCTAGGACAGTATTTATTATTATTACTATTACTATTATTATATCTTTGGACGAAGCTTTCCCTGATCTCTCTCTCTCCAACAAAAGGGCTAAGAAGTACAAAAGAAAAAAAAAAAAAGTGCTTAAATGGTACATCAAACAGAAAAGTTGGATAAGCCTGGTATATTGGCCAAATGCTTTGGTAATGCGGAAGTTGTGTACTCAAGGAAAGTCACAGCACAACTGACAGATTTTGCAGGGACGTTGCTCATTGGTTTTTTTGCCGTTTATTTTACGGTTGCTGGATACCTGCTGTACCGCGAAGCAGCCTTGAGTGCGTCGTAGAAGGAGGAGGAATGTGTGGTTAACCACAAATCTAAAGAAAAGACACGATTTTTGTTGTTGTTCTCTCTTTTTTTTTTTAGTTTGCTTCTATTTCTTTCATTTATTTTTTATATTCTTTATTTTTTCTTTCTTTGTACTCTCATTGCATCAGTGTTTCTTCTTGTCTTTTTTGTTTTGTTTCTCTTGTTTTGTTATATGCTTCTTTTCCACCGTTTTTTTTTCCCCCTTTTAAGCCTCTTCTTTTTTCATTTTATTTCATTATTTTTCTTTATTATATATCATAAATATATTTATTATATATTTATATATTAATCCTTTGGTAATATTTGGTATTCCTTATTACAGTGACAAGGACTTTTCGCACATTATAGCACATCATCACATCAAAGCTATCAGATTGTATTTATGCCCGTCAACGATACAGAACACTGTGTTCATCACGAGGATGAAGTTGTTCCATTTGGAAAGGTATTGGGAGTGACTGATGACGGTGTTCCTGTTTTTTCTAATGGTGAAAGGGGCTTTGCGAGCCGACAGGTCTCTGTTGCCCCCAGTCTTCGGCGCATTGGAATTCCCCATTCCACGTTGACCACTGGTATGTATGATACTCTTGGGTACAAGTGGCTGTCTCTAGAATTTGTGCGTCGATATTTGGTCATGTCAAAGGGACTTTGGCTTTCCTCTGTTCCGACGGCCGAGGATGTGTGGCAGGCGAAGGATCCCATCACAACTATACCCGATGGCAATGCGGTGACTGTAGTCCGCCACGTCAATGGAGACACGACATCATTGCCATCTGTTGGGGATATAATGGTATGGGGACGTTCTTCTTCAATGCCAACAGGACACGTGGGCATCGTTGTTCATATTTCAGACAACTGGGTTGGACTAGCAGATCAAAATTATGAGTTTAATCGTTGGCCATCAGAAAAAAATTACAGTCGACAGATTGAACGAAAAATAAGAGACGACAATATTGTTGAATATCACGATGAGGAATCGTTACTTGGTTGGATAAAGGTGGAAGCACCACCTTATGACTTTACTCGAGGTGATTTACCCGACAGATACCGGCATATCCTAAGCTCTGGTCATATTGTACGATACCATGTGAAACGAGAACTGAAACTGCCATGGACAAATCCCACTGAACGTTGTGATTACTTTCTTAAAAGGTCACTAACGATTGATGGAAATATGGGAGAAAATGCTTGCGCTGCAGAAAATGACGTCCCTGATGGATATTATCTTATGGATTATGACATGTGGTGTCGCTTTCGTTTCGCCGCAAACACATTACACGAGATTGCAATGGAAGCTACACGTCGAATTCTTAATGATCCAGACTCTGAACATATACTTGTACACTATTTTGGTGTCTCAAAAGAATTGCATCCACAACTTCGAAGATCCTTTGATATTATTCCTCCAATGGGTGGTCGCTTTGACTTTGGGTACGATGGAAAGGATATTGTCATGTTAGAATATAACTGTGACTCATCAGCTGCTATGTTAGAGTGTGGCGACACCCAGGATAAAATTGCGCGACATTATGGAATTAAATCTGGGATGTCTACAGGTTCTTTTCTCTATTCAAAGATGGTGAATTACTTTAAGTGTTTGCTACAAAATAATTTTGTATGTCCGCCCCACAAGTTAATTCACTTTATGATAGATGATAATGATGAGGAAAGGTATACTGCTTTGTATGCAATGAATGCTGCAGAGGAAGGAGGTTTCAGAACAAAATTGTGCGTCAAATTGACAGATTTTCGTTACGCAAGCTCTGCTACAGATGGGGAATCTCTCATTGTGTCAAAAGATCATCCTGTAATTGTGGATCTTGAGGATGAAAAAGTTCTCTTGGTTTGGAAAACGTGGGCCTGGGACACTATTTTACACCAGTATTCGGAGCAAAAATCTCAGGAATCAAATGAATTGAACCAAAAACCGTCATTATCTGATATTCTTTTGAATGACAATATACGTGTTTTGGAGCCGTTATGGAAAACTCTTACAGGGAGTAAAGCTATCCTTCCATTTATGTATGCCTTGGCACCAAACCATCCAAATATGGTTCCTGCCAGTTTTCAGCGTACCAAGGAAATTATATCAGGGCACTATCTATCAAAACCAGTGAACGGTCGTGCAGGACAAAATATAATAATGTATGATCCAGAGGAAGATAAAGATACTGTTGCTGCTGCACCACAAACAGTGGAGGCACCAGTTCTCTGTAGATCACTTTCACTACCTTTGTTTGAAGATACACCGAGTAATACATTTGGTACCCCTGCAGACGAAGACAATGAAAACTCTACGGGAAGATTTTTTGATTCCTCGGTCGTCTATCAAAGTCGTATTTTTCTTAAGAAGTACGAGCATAAGTACTTTCCAATATTTTGTGGCTGGACTATTGGAGGTGAATTTGGGGGTGTAGTAGTGCGCGAGGACACTTCCAAAATCACAAAATTAGCGAGTCTTGTTGTACCAGCGCGTGTGGTTCGAGAGCATATTCCTCTTCAACCTGCACATAATTCTGACGATGTGGGGGAAACCTGAAGCAGGTGTCTTATTTTTATTTTGAGAAGCGTTTCGGGGGGTTTTGGGTATATTTTTGTGAATATTTTTTTTTCCTTCAAAAAAAGTACTTTGTCTAAACTATTTATTTCTTTGTTCTGTTTCTTTTTTTGTTCTCACTTTTTTTTTTTTTTCTTCCTGCAACCCCCTTTCTTTCTTTCTGGGTATTGGGAGAAAAGCATCATGTTATCTCTGAACAAAAAATAACTTACTCCTACTTTCTGTCTCTCTCATACACGCTCTAATTCATGAGGAGATTCTTTAATCAATGCATTTCTTTAACATTTTCTTTTTTTTTCGGTTTCTGTTCTTTAGTCATGTAAAAGTATGCCTCGATGCATTGAGTGTGGGTTCGATATTGCGCGAATTGTCCATCCGGAGACAGAGATGGTGGAAAAATGTCCAACGTGTGGTCGCTGCTGCGACAAATACTATGAGTTTGCTTGTGTTCAGAAGTGGATAGATGTTGCTATTTTGGAAAGACGTGCTTGGATTCATGTAGTCTTTAATCAAACAAATATTTTACCATCACTTTTACTTGCGGCATTGATTTCATGCTTGGTTGAGGCTTACGTGGTGCGGACCACATCAGTATACGCTCTCTTGCAACGCAAGAGTGTTTACTTAGAAAAATCTATAATCGAGAACACAAGTACATTGGAAAGTCTTCAAATTGTGAGAAATCTTCGGCCAGACATGATTCCTCTAATGATGTACTGGAGCACTTGGCCTGCACTATTTTTATACGCGTGTACGGAATATTTGCTTTCTCTAGTAGCTGCTATTTGGCTCGGGGTACAGTTAAAACGCGGTGTTGACGGCGGGGAAGATGATGCAGTGATGATAACATGGGCAAAATCTGTAAGTCTTGCCCATACTGCAAAACTAGGATACCTGCTCTTCTTGGTATGGCGTATCCCTATCCCTCTGGTGGTGGTGGTGGACTTTGTTTTTCTCCTTTGGACGATACGAGGATTTAGTATTACAGCCAATCATACTACTCGTTTTTTCGCCTTCATTGCGGTATCAGTTTGCCTTTTAACCCGTGTTATTTTCCGTCATGTCACAGGGTGGAGCCCACAACTTATATTCTAATCTTGGGTATCTGCTTTATTTTGACTTTTTTTTTTAGTACTTGTTCTCGTTGTGTCCCTCTTTTTTTGATGATATCTAGTGATAATTTTTTTTTTTCTTTGGTTAAACTAAACGTTTACTATTCCACCGATGCCTTTTATTTTATTTTTATTTTCTTTTCTTATTTTTTTTTTTTATTTACCTGTTTTTTTTCTTTATTTTCATATT
>NW_021640040.1:4322-5092 GCF_002087225.1 Trypanosoma theileri | reverse complement strand
TTTTTTTTTTCTCTATTTATTTCTATGGAGCATTTGGGTAGGGTGTGAGATGTTTCGAAGATGGACTCTCCGCCTGGCACCGGCGACGACGACGGATGCAGCAGCAAAACTCCCAGCAGGAAAGCCCGTACATAAATCGTGGTTTCGCCACAATCTCATCATTCGGCGCAAGGCATCATATCGTTCTCGATGGGGCACAGGAGCGGAGGGATATGGTACAGGTGTCCCATTCAGCGATCAGGTGAAACTCCACTGCGTCGATAATACAAACTGCAAGCATGTCCGACTTATATCGAAGGCAACGGCAGAACGTTTTGCACATTGTCGAATATTTCCTGCAGTAGCTCACCGTGTTTCAGTGCAGCGATTTAAGTCTGGTCGTGGAGAGGTAAGTCGTCATCGTGTAAAACCAGGTAATATTTACTGGGTCTGTCTACTTTCTAGGCGACAGACAAATACGCGAATGAGTGGATTACAAACAAATTTTGATAGAAATACATGCATACTGATGAATGATCAGCGAGTGCCCCTTGGAACCCGTGTAATGTACTGTGCGGGAAGACATGTTAACCACAAGTACCATTTGAAAGCTGTTGTACTCGCGAATTTTTTTGTCTAAAATTGCCTTTGGGAGTATTCTAACTCTCCTTTTTTTTTAGGCTCTTGGACAGATGTTCTCTGTTTGCTTGCGTTTCAGAGATTTTTTTTTTTCCCCCTCTTCTCTTCTACATCTATATACGCATATATATATATATATATATATATATATA
>NW_021640040.1:2062-3091 GCF_002087225.1 Trypanosoma theileri | reverse complement strand
TTTTTTTTTTTTTTTTTTCTTTTCCTGTGATGGTTTTTTATTTATTTATTTTGGTTGCAGAGTATTTAGAAAGAAGAAATCTTATTTTTCTTATTCTATTTCCTCTATTATGATGTCTTCTACAAGACAGCAACCACCAGAACGGGGTGATTCCCCTTTAATTTGTCTCGGCTCTGCAGATGCCCCTCTCCCTCCATTGCCACATACACCCACAAGTTCTGTTGTTTGGGATAAAATATTATCGGATATGAATGTAGAGTCAAGAGAGTTGCGCCGTGCGATAGAAAAGAGGGCTCAAAGAATTGCCGTTATGGAGGAGGAACTACACAAATTAGTAGACCATAACGCTGGAGTAATGCTTGCAATAGAGCGAGTGGATCGACAGATTAAAGAAGTCTTAGAACGTGAAGATCGTCTGCATCATTTGGCAGCAACCGCTAAAAAAAGAAAGGCAAAACTACAATTAGACTTGGAAGAAGCTGAGAAGAAGTTGTTGTCACTTGCTGAATATGACTCTCCGGCAAAAAGTGCATCGATATTATTAGTTTCCCCCTCTTTGCGAGCTATTGCGGATAAAAAACATCAACTAGAGACAGATCGTATTAACAAGGAGAAACACGAAGTGGCTGAATTGCAACGGAAATTATACGATGCTAAATCAAGATACCGAAAACTATGTGCAGAAAATAAGAAACTTTTAAATGCTTTGTCCTCTATGAAGGCGGAAGAAAGAGAAATTATTTCAAGACGAAATGAAAATAGTGTCCACAACAACAGTAGTAACAGTGAAAGTCGCATTGAATTTAGGGCTGCACTCCAGGATCTTATGGAAAGCCTTGAGGAGGTCATACATGCTGGTAAAAGGAGATTCTAGTGTTTTTGTCATCAGTTACTATTTTTTTTTATTTTATTTTATTTTTGTAAAAAAAAACTTTTTTTTTCCCCCCGTTTTTGCTCTGATTTTACTTTGCGTTGAGAGTTTCTCTGCCAATGGAGACGAGAAGATAACAAGAAAAAAAAAAAAAAAAA
>NW_021640040.1:0-1982 GCF_002087225.1 Trypanosoma theileri | reverse complement strand
CTCTCTCTCTCTCTATTTTTTTTCTTCTTTTTTTACTTTTGGCATTATGTGATGAACAGGGGATGGAGATTGCCGCGTTACTGGCGCAGTACCTACAGGCCCCACCGCCGCAACAAATAGCATTGCGAACGACCCACTCGTCGCTCTTCACAGACGACGTTGTTGCATCTCTTGACGCTGCGCGGTTGACGCTGCGGGAGGCGCAGGAACGCTCGGAGGAGGTTCGCCGCGATGTCACTAACATTGTGCGGGGAGCTGATCTTCCGGATGGGCTCAATCTCACAAATGAGGAGTTGCGCGCCCTCAGCAACACAGAAGAAATGATGATCTCACGTTTCGCAGAGCACATGGAGGCATTACTTTCACAGAGACTAATGTGTGCTCATGAACTACATGGTAAGGATGCTTTATTGCCTGTTAATCAATCTAACACTGTTACACTTTGGTATCAACAGTCTTCTATTGTTTTGGAGATTCTCTCCTTTCTTCCTGTAGAGTGTACATTAGGGGTTGCTGAGGAAGTTTGTATGTTATGGCAGAATTGGTTGGGAGATCCCTCTCTGTCGAGAAAATTTTGGACAGACTGTGTGAGGCGGGAGTTTACGGAGAACTTCCACATGTTGGTTGAATCAGAGGGGAAAGATTTACTACACAACGGTGATTGGCGCATGATTGCTATGATATGTTGCACCGATGACGATGATGATGATAATAATAATGGGGTTGGGTCGGAAGAGACACCAGTAGTTGAGCAGGATAACTGAATGATGATCAGCTACGAATGATAAGTGGTCTATTCAATATATATATATATATATATATACTCTCACTTATTCTTTCTTTAAACAGGGTTTTACTACTATTTTTTCTGAGTATATATATATATTTGGTCGTCATGTTTTTTTTTTATTTTATTTTTTTCTCCTTTTTTCATACATTTCTATTCTTCATATCACTAGAAACCGTTGAGAAAGAAGTTAAGACACGAAACAGAGAAGGAAAGAGGGCGTTTTAGTCTGAAAAAAAAAAGTTGTCACTAAGTTTTGAGAATAAAATAAGGAGTATAAAAAAAAAAAAAAGTACTCTGATTAAATTAACAGTAGTGAAGAGTTTTAGTTAACCATGGCATTCTCCCCATTTGTTAGTGCAGTTGTGGCGGAGTTTATTGGAACATTTCTTTTTGTTCTTACAATCCCATTGGCTTCACTTGGTGTGGGGTCACTTGCACCGTTGCCAATCGGATTTATGCTCGCTGCCATGTGTTTTTCATTTGGTTATATCAGTGGGGCTCATTTTAATCCAGCAATTTCTTTTGCCACATTTATCAATGGTAAAATTAGCTTTAAAAAAATGATTTCATATGTGGTTGCACATGTAATAGCTGCTTTTCTCGCAGGTTTGTACGGATCAGCTATAGTAGGTTTGGATATACCTGTTCCATCAACAGATGTATCTTTGGTAAGTGTGTGGCAAGCCATATTATGTGAAATGGTATACACATTTGCTCTAACCTCAGTAGTACTGCATGTGAACTACTCTAGACAACGAAGTAATGAATTCTATGGGTTTGCAATTGGTATGACTGTACTTTCTGCATCTTTTGCTGTAGGTGGTTATACTGGAGGTGCATTTAATCCTGCAGTGGCAACTGGCACGCAATTGGTTGGATGCATTGGAGGAAATTGTAAACCTCTTATCTTTTTTTGGATATATTGGGTCGCACCTCTCGGTGGGGCTTTTCTTGCCTCTATCGCCTATCAGATTCTCGATACACACGAGCGTGATGTCAACGGAAATTTATCGGAGCAAGTCTTCTAGAAGAATGGAAAAAGACAGTAAAGACCTTCTTTATCTAGTTCATCTGGAGAAGTTTTAGGCTTATTTGGGTAATTAAAAATGATCATGTGAATCAAACTGGTTAAGAGCGTTCGGAAAGATAGGATAAATAGTGTTTTTTTTTTTTTTTCTTTTTTTTTTTTTTT
>NW_021640039.1:3496-5239 GCF_002087225.1 Trypanosoma theileri | reverse complement strand
TCATCATAGGTCCATGCAAAATGAATCGGTTTAGCACGCTTCATCTTGAGTAATTCCGGAGTGAGGGACATACATACAGCAATAAATCCCTTCATATCACATGTGCCCCGCCCGTACAGCCGGCCATCCTTCTCCGTCAGCGTGAACGGGTCACTGTCCCACTTCTGCCCGTCCACCGGCACCACGTCGGTGTGGCCGGAGAGAATGATGCCGCCGTCCGTCACACCGCCGTCGCCCGGCAGCGTTGCCCACAGATTCGCCTTTGTCTTCTCCGCGTTGTGCACCAGCGTGCACTTCACACCGAGTGCCTCCAGGTACTCCTTGCAGTAGTGGATGAGGTCGAGGTTGGAGTTGTGGCTCGTCGTGTCGAACGCCACGAGCTTCGCCAGCCACTGTTTAGCGTTCATAAATGATTGTAGAAGAGAGTTAAAATGGGTAAACTTGAGATTAAACCTGGTACCTTGTGGCAATAACGGAAAAGGAGGGGAAAAGGGGAAAAGAATAGGAAATGTACGCATAGACGACACCCTAAATCCAAATGTAAGAAATGAAACGAATCCCACCAAAAGGACACGGCACCTATCAATGCAGCATGTGTACCTGTAAAGGGTCACTGTTCTGAGAGTAGAAATAAAATAAATAAATAAATAAAAACCGTTTTATATTTAAGCTACGTTCACGAAGAATCCTTCTAAGAACTTCCAAGTTAACGAGACCCCTCTTGCACTGCGCCCAACATATCATGAAAACAGCCCTGATGTCATACAAAAATATCTGCAAATTTAANCCAGCCACTCCTTATGATCCATCGCCTGCGCCGCCATTACTGGGAATCTCGCAATTACTTAGCCTTATTTAATGGAATGCAATCTGGAAAGGGTACAATGCAAAGAAAGAAATTAGTAATAAAAGAAGAATACAGGGGCAGAGTGTATAGATATTTAGTCTACTTCCAGAGTGGCATAATGCAGCAACAGTGCAAAGTGTTAGAATCAAATAAGTGAATTCATCATTTTGCATTATTGAGTACCACAAACTAGAAGAAAGTAATACAACATACGGGAAAAGCTCAATAATATCTCTTCGTAGGACAAAATATCAAAAAAAAAAAAAAAAAAAATACCTATTTATGAGTTCATCATAGAGTTTGCACCATGAAATAAAAGGAAAGATAAAAAATAATTTTCGATAGCAGGATGTGGCCGCCAAAAGCCATACCAAAAGAAAAAGTAATTTCTCAGATATAATTAAAAATAAAACTTACAGATGTGCGGAAGAGAACTTGAGGCTTTCCGCTACTTTCAGCAGGAAATCACGACACTTCTCCATCTGTGAAACAGTTACGTACTCATTAGCACAGTGAATTGCATCACCGAGGGGACCACATACCACTGTAGGAATGCCTGCAATACCATCAAAATACCCTGCCTCAGTGCAACCAGCAGCCTTACGCACAGCTTTATCCCCTGTGAGTGCACGTGCGAGCTTAACAATGTCTGACTCCTCATTCGCTTCAAAGGGCGGTACTGGACCCACCGCGGAGATCTCAATACTGGCATCCGCAAGCTCCGCTCTCATGGCTGGAAGCAGCTCATTGTCCACGTATGATCGCAGGCGCCCGTCGATTGTGGCCGCAGTGTCCTGTGGAAGGTTGCGGAACTCGAAGGAGAACTCACACTCGGCTGGGACAGTGTTGACGGCGTTGCCTCCCTTGATGAGGTTGGTAGACAGCGTCGTGAAGGG
>NW_021640039.1:1875-2321 GCF_002087225.1 Trypanosoma theileri | reverse complement strand
AAAAAAAATAAAAGCTGAAACGAAATATTAATTGACATAAAAAATACCACATCAAAAACAAAAAATTAGATGACATAAGAGTATACTAATATAGCCTAAGGTATGAAGAGACCTAGAGACTTTCCGCCACTTTCAGCATGAATTCACGACACTTTTTCATCTGTGACACAGTTATGTACTCATTAGCACAGTGATATTCACCACCGAGGGGACCACAAATGACCGCAGGAATACCAGCAACGCTATCAAAATACCCTGACTCAGTGCACGGTGCACATTTATGCACAGCTTTATCCCCTGTGAGTGCACGTGCGAGCTTAACAATGTCTGACTCCTCATTCGCTTCAAAGGGCGGTACTGGACCCACCGCGGAGATCTCAATACTGGCATCTGCAAGCTCCGCTCTCATGGCTGGCAGCAGCTCATTGTCCACGTATGATCGCAGG
>NW_021640039.1:0-451 GCF_002087225.1 Trypanosoma theileri | reverse complement strand
CTCTCATGGCTGGCAGCAGCTCATTGTCCACGTATGATCGCAGGCGCCCGTCGATTGTGGCCGCAGTGTCCTGTGGAAGGTTGCGGAACTCGAAGGAGAACTCACACTCGGCTGGGACAGTGTTGACGGCGTTGCCTCCCTTGATGAGGTTGGTAGACAGCGTCGTGAAGGGTACATGAAAGTCTTTATCACGGTGACCGCTGCGGCGGAACTCTTCCCCAATCTCACGGATCTTCGCAATGAACTTCGTGGCATAGTCAATGGCGTTGCAACCTTGGTCGGTCAGCGCACAAGATGAGTGCACGGCCTTCCCACGCACACGAACATGATATTCGCTCCGACCCTTGTGACCGGTCCAGACAGTCATTCCTGTGGGTTCCCCAACGATGCATCCATCCGCCTTGATGTTGTTATCCCGCAGGAACTCCGCAAGCACCTTGCCGCCGAGACA
>NW_021640038.1:4939-5316 GCF_002087225.1 Trypanosoma theileri | reverse complement strand
CACTATGGAAACTCACATCGTGAAAGTAAAACCTACCAGTTAAAGAATGCAATACAGCGCAATAACCTCAGTAAGAGTAAAAACAAAAAAGAAGCCCACACTCACAAATATCTCAAAAAAGACTGAACCAGCCAGCAAAATCATCAAGCAAACAAACAGATATTAACCATTAGCCCAATTATCCAGTAGACACAAGAAATACACCAACAAATATGGGTGTAAGTCTATATGTGTGTATATATACGCAATTATAAATATAAATTCATGTGTTATTATTATTTCGTTTTCCCACATTTCAAAAAACAGTTCTGCATTATCACAGTGCAAGCCCATAGACACACACAGAGAGAGTCTCCAAGAACACACACACACACACA
>NW_021640038.1:3309-4064 GCF_002087225.1 Trypanosoma theileri | reverse complement strand
TGGCTCTAGTTTATGTATATTAAATTACTGCACACACACACATCTGTGTGTACTAGCAAGAGATGTATACCGTCAGTGAGCAGAACAGCCCAGTTCTCTGCACACACACAACGGGAAAAGCAAGTAATGGAATTATTAGAAAAGGAACACAGACAGACATAAAAGTAAAAGAAAAGATATTCGAATTACAAGAGAAAGCTGATAAACAGATTATTAATTTTATTCACCCATGGGGTGGATGTACGCAATTACGATTATGTTAGTTTAACCATTATTAATATTATTAACCCTCAGATGAGTCCCACCGTTCAGTACACGGTAACGGAGAATAACACAACCATAATCAGTAGTGGCACACGTATCCACACAGGACTGACACTGCTGCTGTCAACATTAGCCTTGTTCTCCACTGCGGAAGTAATGGTGTTGATCTCTGCGTTAGGTACAGGAGATGGTGATGGTGATGGTGTTGCGGTTGGTGCTTCTGTAAGAGTGTTGTTGATCTGTGGGTCGGGTAACGGAGATGGAGTTGTTGTTGGTACGGCAGTCGTACTGTTACCAGTATTCGACGTTTCATTGTCAGTTTGTGGCGCTGCAGTCGTTTCATGATTTTGGTTTTGCATTGTAGTTGCAGTATCACTTCCTTCTGGTGTGGCTGTAATTGCGTTCCCTTCTGTTCCTGTACTTCCTTGCACCACTTCAGCTGCTTGCGGTTCACCATTCCCTGCAGCAACACCTCCAATACCGGAGTGACT
>NW_021640038.1:0-1019 GCF_002087225.1 Trypanosoma theileri | reverse complement strand
CACTTCTTCAGCGAGGACGTGCACACACGCACAGGAGAGCAGGAGAGCGAGGATACACAGCACGTAGCGCATCATTACCATTACAATACTTCTTGTAGTAGTCTTACTTCAATCGCTTACAGAAAAAGAAAAACAGAAACAAAGTGAATCAATGAATAAACAACACAAGATGAGAACACATTCCAAATTAAATAACACTCAATAATCACAGCAGAAGCACACACATTGCAGAAAACTGCAACCATAACTCAGATGGTGCCCAAATAAAAGAATCAACCCACACAATACCCATTACCAAACAGATAATCCCAATTAACCCCTCAAAAGAAAAACAAATTAAAGAGCACAACCATCAAACGTAGACAGCACAGAAATACATCAAAATGCCTCTTCCTGTAGGACCAAGCACACTTACAAATATACTTATGTATTCTTTATCATTTTTTCTATCCGCACAAAACACTCCAATACACAACAATGCAGGACAAAGCACACAGTGCCCAAGCAAAGAAAACGTGAACAAAAACATAAATTAAGAACAGGACCAACCGCAGAGAAATAACACACAGATCACTGCGTATGCTGGTGTGTTCAAGCAATTAGGAATACAAATTGTATTAACTACTATTTTTTTCTTTGCTCTGCACAAAGCAGACTAACAAAACCGTACAGGGGAAAGCACAAAATAACCCAGCAAACCACAAGCAAACAAAGAATCATGTATTAATCATTAGCCCAACGTACCCAGTAAACACATAGAAATACACCAATTATGGGTGTAAGTCTATATGTGTGTATATATGCAATTATAAATATAAATCCATCTGTTATTATCATTTCATTTTCGCACTACAGAAAGCAGTTCATCATCATCACAGTGCAAGCCCATGTGCACACACACAGAGACAGTCTCCAAGAACACACACAATACCCCATGGCTCTATATATTACAATACTGCACACACACATCTGTGTACTAGCAAGAGATGTATACCGTCAGTGAGCAGAACAGCCCAGTT
>NW_021640037.1:5014-5321 GCF_002087225.1 Trypanosoma theileri | reverse complement strand
AGCCGTTTGCCTGCTTCCAAAGAAGGAGAAGACTTTGCAACAACTTTGGTTATCTTGGATTTGAAGTGGTAAAGAACCCTTTGCTGGCAACACGAACCAATGGAACTGATAGCTCGTCACCTGATGTGACTTTCTCACGTTCGGTGACTGTTGATAATTGGTTCCCTACACCGTATATGGATTCTGATCACAGTTTGATCAGCTACACCATTGCGATAGGTGAAGGCGAACTTAGCGTGACTAATACATTCCCGCACCGCAAATCTGCAACGTATGCACTCGGAAAGGCTGATTGGCCCAAGTTCAC
>NW_021640037.1:3489-3860 GCF_002087225.1 Trypanosoma theileri | reverse complement strand
GTGAGATATCGGGACAGTTGTAAAGCCTCCCTGGGATTAAGTGCTGCAACAGAAAATTCTTCCGTTTATTTAGAAGCAAACCTGTTACCCTTAAGCAAAATATCTATGCTTAGGGCGCTTGCCCAACATGAGAGATTTCCACGACTCCCCGACACTGACGACATTCGTAGAGCCATTTATACACAGCCTGAGCCACCTACGATGAATCGCCGCACAGCAACGCTGATTCCCTTACCAAGAGAGACAGTCCTTAAGGAACTGAAGCGAGTATGTGATATTATTGGGATACCTACTGATCACCCTCGTGAACCTCTTTTATGTCGTCGCATTCGTCCATGGGAAACCGAATTATGTCATTTTATTCGATTTCA
>NW_021640037.1:1189-1569 GCF_002087225.1 Trypanosoma theileri | reverse complement strand
AGCACCTCAAATACATGTTACAGCAGAAAAAGAAGAATCTGCACCAGTGAGTGCTCCAGCTATAGGGAAAGCTTTGCCATCAGGGGCTTCAGAGACACACACAACCACATCTACAACACCAGCCTCAACATCACCTGGAGACGTTGATTCCACACAAACCAATTCACCAGCTGAGTCTGCAAAACCCACAGATATGAGTAATGTCAATGATAATATTACTGCGCAGCAACCGTCTCCAGCTACGGATAGCACTGTACCCAGTGAAGGTAATTCCGGTAACGAACTCACTGCAGCTCCAGGTACCTCTCCCACAGCAGACTCACAAGAGAATGGCAATGCTGATTCAACGGCCACCACCAACATTAACAGCGAAGCACCAA
>NW_021640037.1:0-294 GCF_002087225.1 Trypanosoma theileri | reverse complement strand
TGTAGTGGTGGTGTGACTCAGGTCATCCTTTGTTTTCTTTTCTTCTTTTTTGCATACATCCCTACAGTCTAACTAATCTTTCACCTGTTGGGATTTACTTCTTTTTCTTTTTTGTGTTTCTTAATGTTAATGTGTTTTGTGTGTTTTTACTCTCTCTATGTTTATCCTATAATAATTATTATTGCTACTCCATTGTGTGTGTGTGTGATCTTGGAGACTCTCTCTGTGTGTGCCTGGTTTTGTACTATGATAATGAACTGTATTTTGCAGTGAAAGGAAAAGAAAAGGAAATTA
>NW_021640036.1:5221-5441 GCF_002087225.1 Trypanosoma theileri | reverse complement strand
ATATATATATATATATATATATTGATGAATAGACGTCGGATCATTGATAATGATAACGTTACGCACAAATGAGTAGAGAAAAGAAAAAAAAAAGAAAAAAAAAAACACTCGAGTAAATAAAAAAAGAAAAGAGAAGAGACAATAGAAATAAGATAAAAGAAGAAACGTAAAAGACAAAAAAAAAGTCAATAAACTCATATATATATATATATATATATAT
>NW_021640036.1:4085-4399 GCF_002087225.1 Trypanosoma theileri | reverse complement strand
TTTTTTCTTCTCTTGATGTCTACCTACCCACGCACAGATACACATAGTTAGATAGATAGATAGATGCATAAATCGATCGAAAGAAAGAAAGAAAGAAGGAAAATAAATAAATAAAGAGATAATATAAGAAATATTATCATCATCATAATCATCACTACAGTGAATAAAAAAAAAAAAAAGAAAAGATATGAATAAGAGAAAAATGATCACTAACTAGCAATATATATATATATATACTCACTCAGAGAAGCGAAGGGAAAAATAATAATAACAAAAATAATAAAAAGGAAAATCCAACTGATATGCAAACAGAA
>NW_021640036.1:723-3570 GCF_002087225.1 Trypanosoma theileri | reverse complement strand
AATAATAATAATAATAATAATAATAATAATAATAATAATAATAATACGTATAGAGGGGAATCTCTCACTTTCTTATCTTAGTTGAGAGCGGGATATGTAAATACGACTTCCGCCCCTTCCAAGGCGGCCAACTCATCTGCGAGTTTATCCACAAGTGTCATTTCCCCCCACACATTCACCAGAAAAGTAACGGCGGTGAGATCGAGAAGCCACTCCGCATCCAAAAAAGTGACTGGCGCCTGCATCTCCACAGCGAGTTCCTGCGCACTCTTCAGAGAGGCAATATCATGTGAGCGGAGTTCCAATTTTGTCTGCCGATCAAAATCCCGCGCATGCCGAAGTAATCGTGGGCAATGTTGATGGCGCTCCTCCTCTGTTAACATCCCACTAGCGGAAAATCCCAAATGCTGCATCCCACCACTACTACTGGTCTCCTCATCCACATGACTGTTATTCATATTGGGAAGACTATGCAGACTTGCATTCGTCATCGGATTATTATTATTAGTATTATTAGTATTAGTATTGGGAATAGAAGAATTAAGAGGGAGAATGAGTGGGGCGAGTGTGGGCGGCACACTTGTGGTGATGCAACTCACCAGGCCGAGATGTAAACTCCCGTTGTGTGGATATTCCACCACCACCATCTCCCCAACGGCGGTGCGGAAGGGGGCAACAAACCACGCACTGCCAAAGCGGAAATCCACAGAGGCGTAACGAACCACACGACTTGTTGTTGTTGTTGTTGTTGACATCATACTTGAAGCTGCCGTTGTTGTGGACATCATCATCATGGACGATGGAAGTGGTGTGGGACTCATCCGCATCATTGTATTAGTTGTAGTAGTAGTAGTGGTAGTAGAAGTGGATGGATTCATTGTTGGATACATATGTGTAGTATTATTATTATTATTATTATTATTATTATTGTTATTCATATTATGATGATTGATTGTATTCATATGGGTAAAAAGAGGAAGTGAAGAAGAGGCGGTGCGGCTGGTTTCATCACTACTGCCCACATCTGAAATACCGCCCTCACACTCCGTACTTGTCATTCGATCGTGAATAAGATCCATCGCATCAAAGTGTTTTGTATGAGAGAGAGAGAGTGTATCTTCCACATAAGAGGCGGCGTTGAGAAAATCCAATGCTGCTCGACTGTATACATTCTCACTGTTATTATTAGTAGTAGTATTATTATTATTGCTGTTGCTGTTGCTTTGACTGCTGACCTCTTCAGAGGATACATCTAGGAGTTGGACAGCATACGGGTTGTGTTGAAAACGCCGTCGGTGGAGATGTGAGGATACAGTGGACATATATATATATATATATATATATATATATATATATTTATCTATATAAATATATAAATAAATATATATAATATGTTTCTTTTCCCTTTTCACTTGTTGTTTACTGCTGCCTTTACGCTTTTCTTTTTTTTCCCTTTTTTGTTTCTATATTCTCTTTTCTTTTCTTCTTCTACTTTATATTTATTCCTTATTTATTTTCCTCCTCTTTGTTCGTTCGTTCTTTCTTTCTTTATTTTGTGTGTTTGTTCACTGGGAAATTTCCACTAGGTGGCTCTAATAATAAAAATAGTAATAAACAAAAGATATTCTTCTTCTTCTTTTGTTTATTATTGCTCTTTTCTTCTTGTTGTTATTGGCAATATTCACCCTTTTACGCAATATATATAAATATATTGGTTCCTTGTGAAGATTGCTTGTGTTGCGAAATAGAGGAAAATAAAGGAATGAGCTATTCTACACGCTCAAACAAAAAAAAAAGAAAAAAAAAAAGAAATAAGAATTCCTTTTTATGGTAGTTTATTTCTATCTCTTGGTGTGTAATGGCAATAGTTTCTTTTCTTTTTTCCCCTCGTCTTTCCCTTTTATTTAAAACAAAGAAAATCCCCAATAAATAAGTAAGAAGAAAAAGAAAAAGAAAAGAAAAAGGCAGATGAAGAAACAAAGAAGCAAAAAAAAAAATCCATCAATTAAATACATAATAACATAAATACAAAAAAACACAATATATATATATATATATATATATACTCCTTTTCCAATAATTCTATTCTTCTCACTCTTACTCTCTCTATTATATGTATAATATCTATGTACGCCTATATATATATATTAGTCCCTCTTTCAATATTCCTCCTCTTCTTCCTCTTCTTCTTCTTCTTCTTCCTCTAGCGGTGTATAAGCATTTACCGTATCCCACAATCGCACAACCGCCTCCCGCATATCATCTGCACAAACACCATGCCGTTCAAAGTGTTGCGTAAATGCATTCACAGAGAGAAGCCGCTCGGCTTTTTGTAAACACTCACGCAGTCGAATACCCACCACTTGTGAAGGGGCAAAGAGAGAAACACGTGGACCTCCCAATCCTAATCCACCAGAGACATTTACACTCGTAATTCTAGTTGATGTTAATACCGATCTTGATAAACTAGGAAGTGTAGAAGAAGAAGAATATGAGGATGATGTGAGGATATCCTGCAATTCTGTGAGTCCTTCACTAGAAGCCCCAACACCGCGAAGATTCCACAAACACGGACGTCCAACACCATCATCATAATAATAACGATGTGGATTTCTGTTTCTATTCATATCACTACTTGTTATTCTATTAATTGTATGCATTGTTTTCGTTGTAAACAATTCAGATGATTTTCTCGCCGCCTCCCGCATGACACTCTGCCAAGAGAGTGTATGAGATTCCATTTCACTCATATTGTTGAGATTCCTATTCTTACTGTTGGGAGAACCACCACTACCAATATCTTTATTATTATTATTATTATTATTATTATTATTATTATTATTATTA
>NW_021640036.1:0-678 GCF_002087225.1 Trypanosoma theileri | reverse complement strand
AAGAGAAGAGAAATGAATATAAGGAGAGCAAAAAAAGAAAAGAAAAGCAAAGAAAAGAAAAAGATGGAAACACAAACAAAAGAAGATTAATAATAATAATGATAATAGTAAAAAATAAAAACAAATAAATATCATCATTTCTTATATACAGTTCTGCAAATGTGACACACATCAGAACACAATCACGATCAACAAAAAGAGAAGAGAAAAAATTCCGAAATCGAACTTTTCTCTCTTTTTTCTCTCTTTCTTTCCTCCATTTTCTTTTTCTTCCTCTTCTTTTCTTTCTTTACAGACAAATCTGATTTATTGATGTGCGTGGAATAGGGTATGAAACGTTAAAAAAAAGAAAAAGAAATTATTTTCCCCCAATCATTTTCAATGCTTTTTATCGCATTTTAACTAATTTGCAGGAATATTCACCAAATAAAGATATATTCCCTAGAGAAAATTTTATGGTTTTTTGTTTTTTTCTTTTCTTTTTTCGTCTTTTCGCCCGTTTCTCTTTATTCTCTTTCTTTCTCGAAAAAGGAAGAAAAAACAAACAAACAAACAAAGAGCAGCAAACAACAAACAATAAGAACAGACAACAGATAAACAAACGCAGTTTATTGAATGAAGAAGAGCAGTGAGATCGTGATAGTAAAAGAGAGAGAGAGAGAGAGAGAGAGAGAGAGA
>NW_021640035.1:3674-5526 GCF_002087225.1 Trypanosoma theileri | reverse complement strand
GGAAGCCAACATATCCCTCACAGTTGCACAGAGCAGTAAAGAAGAAACAACATGGTTATGCAGCAAGTAGGGGAAACCAAACATTTTATTTAAAAAGCAGAAAAAAAAAAGAAATCAACACCAGCTAGTGTGGCGCTCCTTCGCTTGGATCTCACTGCTTCTTGGCTTTCTTGGCAGCGCTCTTCTTGGCCTTCACCACACGCACAGCCTTCGCCTTGCGACGGGCGTCGCGGTTCTGCTTGTTACGCAGACCCTTGGCCATTCCAGTCTCCTTCTTCTGGAAGGGGTTAAGACGCAGACGCAGGCGACGGTTGCGAATACCGTTCTTTGGTTGTGTGTAGCGGCTCGGCTTCTTTGGCTGCAGCTTCTTTGGCTTCAGCACGCGACGCACCTCCTCAGACTGCATGATACGAGTCACATCAGTGTTCGTCAGCATTGGTGCAGGCAGCACAAAGCCCTTCTTCACTGCAGAAGCCTCCGTAAAGGTGCCAAAGATGCTGTCGAGCTTCTCAAACGCACCCCTTGTCCAGATGATGAAGCGACCAACGTGGCCACCAGGAGCAAGGTGCAGCAGGTTCAGTGCATTCACATTGGCAAGGTCAAGACCAAAGATGTTGCGGAACGCACGAGTTCCCTTGTTGTCTGGCATCACCAGCATGGGGCCACGGCGGGCCACGTAGCGGCGGTTGCGCATCTTACCGCGGCCAGCGCGGATCTCGCGAGAGTCGTTCACGCGGTTCACGTCATCAATAGCTCCGATTGCCTTGAGGAAAGCCATTGCCTCCTTTGTCTTCTCGTATCCCTGCACGGAGTCTTCCACAACCAGTGGCACCTCAGCCACGTTCTCGATCTTGTGACCGCGGGACATCACCAGCGATGGCAGCGACGAGGCAGCCAACGCAGACACCACAGCGAAGCGCTTCTGGTGCAGGTTGATCTTGCGGTGCCAGCGGCGGAAGATCTTTGTGGGCGCGAACATGCGGCCACCACGGCACATGTTACCGAAAGCACCAGCACCTGAGGTGCTTGTACCACCACCGCCAATACGGGGAATACGGGCAACAGCGCGGCCAGTACCCCACGACTCCGCAGAGTGGTTCATACCGGCGAGGCGGTTTACGGCGTACGCCTGGCGTGAGTTCTTCGCCATGTTCGTGTGCACGAACTGGACGATGTCGTTGCGAATGGGGGCCGTGAACACGGCGGGGAGTGGGCAGGTGCCCACCACCTTGTCCTCAGCTGCAGAGTACACGCTCACGGATGGACGAGCAGTCATGTTGCGTCTTAGCGAAAAGAGGCCTTTGAAAAGAAAATAAAATAAAAGAAGGGAAGGGGAAAGGGAAAGAATAGATAGATAAAAAAGAAAAGGACTGCACCGGAGACGAAAGAAAATGGAAGCAGAAAGTGTGTCGAGGAGACACGTAGCAACTTTACTCAAAACATGTACGAAAACCGAGAGACACTCTAAAACGCATCGTCCGAATCACCCTGTAACAGAGTTCCTGCCGTTGGGCACCAGGTGTCATCATTCCAGATGTATTTCCGAGCAAAAGTGCGCAACACCATTCATTCAGCTACCGCGTCACGTGTCGGGGCATCGTTTTATGCTTATTAACGGCCCCCTCAATGCATAGGTTTCCATGTGTATACTCTATGCTCTGAGTGCGCGTGTGCATATGTGTGTATGCCTATACATAACGGCAACACCATGACAAACCCTTCGTCTACATCAAACGCCTATGCGTAATGATCAAGCGCAAACGAAAAAAAAGGAAGCCAACATATCCCTCACAGTTGCACAGAGCAGTAAAGAAGAAACAACATGGTTATGCAGCAAGTAGGGGAAACCAAA
>NW_021640035.1:0-674 GCF_002087225.1 Trypanosoma theileri | reverse complement strand
TATTATTATTATTATTATTATTATTATTATTATTATTATTATTTTCTCTTTATCATCATGACTCTTTTTCAAATAATCATTTACTCTGACTCTTCACTACTCGTGTGACGACTTGAATCAAGTCATCTTTTCGTCGCGCTCCATCAGTACTTTCACCCATAGCATTTAGGTACGATCTTAATTGCAAGACTGTTAATGTCTGCAAAGCGTTATTCTCAAACGCCCCTTTCACCAGTCGGGAAATCGCATCATTTCCACTGTCATCGGGTAATTCCCCTGCACGGGATGTCTTCACACCTGCAACAACTTTTGGTTTGCATGATTGGCAGAGTTTATCCGCATCGTATGAAGGTCCGAGAACAGTGTTATTGAACTCCTGAAAGAGATGTGCATAATGCATCATCCCCTCACGATCTGGTAATGACAAATCTTTTACCGTTTGCAATTCATTCGTGTTGTTACTCTCTTTCGCTATTGTTGTTTTTGTTTGTTGTAGTGCCATCTTCTGCATAAGTTGGAGACGATGTTGTAGCAAGGGATTCGGTACCGCATGAATATCATAGGAAACAGACAAGGATGAGATAATGCGTTTAGCGAGATCAACTTCCTCTGGTTTGGGAGTTGTATCTACACCAAAACACGGTAATGTAGGAACCCTACGGATATCTTCCGCA
>NW_021640034.1:5241-5533 GCF_002087225.1 Trypanosoma theileri | reverse complement strand
AATAATAATAATAATAATAATAATAATAATAATAATAATAATAATAATAATAAGTTAATAATAGTAATAGGAGAGGCAAGAGATTTTCTGGATCTAAAAAAAAAAAAAAAAAAGAATAGGGTTATTTCCACTTTTCCCCCTATACTTTCTCTCCCCCTCACTTCTTCTCCTTCTTTATTATCATTATTATTATTATTATTATTATCATTATTAATATTATTAGTATTGTTTACGGTTATTCACATAACTCCAATTTCCACTCAGTATTATCTATTCTCTCTTTTTATCGTCC
>NW_021640034.1:3508-3959 GCF_002087225.1 Trypanosoma theileri | reverse complement strand
TTGGTGTGTGAGGAGAAGCGGCCCTGAAGGCGGCACTCATGGGAGACCTCATATTCGCCCTGCTTGCTCACAATACCCTCCACCTTGTGGCCTCGGTCCTGATAAGATGCAGTTATCTTCGCATTGCAGGTGGAGGGGAGAAAGGTGACCTTCACCGCAGCTCCGCACTGGCTGGGAACGTACTCAAGATCTGCACTGAATTTGCCGTCAGATGTGGCTGTAGGGTTCACAAAAAACGTGTCCTTGGGTCCCTTGTACTTGCACTCCACCTTCCACTTCTGGGCATCACTGTAGCTCTTCGTGAGCATGTCCTTGGCATCCTTGTTGAAGTCCTTGTACAACGTCAGAGACTTGGCTGGAGCAAACATGGTTCTTTGTTAGGCTGTTTTGGTTTTTTAGAAGAAAGCTGGATCGATTAAAACGAAAATCTACATAGTAAGAAAAAAAAAAA
>NW_021640034.1:1285-2260 GCF_002087225.1 Trypanosoma theileri | reverse complement strand
AAAAAAAAAAACGGGAAGAAAAGATTGAGCTCAGGCAAATAGAGCTAACAAAAGGAGCGGAACCTGCAGTACAAGAACAACAAAAATATATAAATATATACACTAAATTCACTAATAACCTCACC
Organism: Trypanosoma theileri; assembly: GCF_002087225.1. Classification (NCBI taxonomy): domain Eukaryota; phylum Euglenozoa; class Kinetoplastea; order Trypanosomatida; family Trypanosomatidae; genus Trypanosoma; species Trypanosoma theileri. The sequence goes on along the minus strand of NW_021640034.1, from coordinate 2,135 downwards.
CCAGATACACCCACCCGTTCAGCCGTCTGGCGTTATATAAGTTTCTAAGTTTCGCAAATAATAACAGTATGGTTAAGGATGGCATTATACCTATTTTTTTGTTGTTTTCGCGTACGTACTACCGCCTTGCAGCAATTATGTTTCTCCTAATGGTTTTGTTCTATTTCCCTCGATTTCAACTGTTTTATTTGTCCGGCCATATAAAAAAAAACACTGAAAAATAAAGGTCACACATCATCATCTAATATCCACTCAAATAAGCATGTACAAGATTGTTAGAATTCCTACCATTTCTATCCTCCACACCCCATTACGAGTGCGTGAGAAGGACGCCAGGCTTCAGGTTCTTGTCCAGTGTAATGGCGGCAGTCCAGTTGTCGGCCAGTTTCGCAATATAAGCAACAGCCCACTCCTTGTTCTTGTTCACACGTGCCTTCAGTGTGTTGCCCTTAACCAATACGCAAGCTGCCTCAACACCAAACGTACCTGTCCAGCCCTTACCATGTCCGCATTCAACCTCAGCACCAACACGCACAGGGTGTGGACATGTGGGCACAGGCGACATGAGACTTGTTGTATACGTCTGAAGTTTGTTCGTGCGTACAGCCACCAGTCGCCCAGCGTCAGCGTAACGGCAGGATGCCGTCCAATTGCAGTCCTTCTTTCCATCCCACTGGTATACAGCACCGCAGCCAACCTCGCAGTGGGGCGCCACAGCCAAACCGAAGCCCACATCCACTGAGTTCTTCACCAGTTTGGTGTGTGAGGAGAAGCGGCCCTGAAGGCGGCACTCATGGGAGACCTCATATTCGCCCTGCTTGCTCACAATACCCTCCACCTTGTGGCCTCG
>NW_021640034.1:0-304 GCF_002087225.1 Trypanosoma theileri | reverse complement strand
TAACGATAACACTGATAATAATAATAATAACTAATAACGATCATAAATGATAATAAGCATAACTGAAAAAGTGACAGAGAAAAAAAAAAAAAAAAGCAATGAAACTGAATAACTATTGTTTGTTAGTTTTTCTCCAACAAGTAAGGAAGAAATAATTTCTTCCAAAAAAAAAAAAAAAGTAAAAGAGAGAAACACACTGTAGTCTTTATTTGACGAACTCATCCACTAACTAGACAACTGTGAAGGAACTCCGGTGAAAGCAGCTCTAATTAAAGGTTAAACACCACTGTAATAATAATAATAA
>NW_021640033.1:5199-5549 GCF_002087225.1 Trypanosoma theileri | reverse complement strand
CTCATCCCTCCCTCTTCGCCCCTCACCCGTAGTGATACGGAGTGAACATGGCACGCAAGGCACCACGGAGAACCGTCATTTACGGTACACTCCTGCTGTTTTTGTTGGTGGTGGTGTTTATTGGTCATTACTACGCTGTTGATTATGTGGCCAAATCGAGTGAGTCCCACTCCAATATACCATTGGCCAAAAACACCAACAGCAGGAATACTGATAGTCCAGACGCCACAATGATGAATGAGTCTCTGCGCTACATCCCACACAGGACCATAGAGATGTGGAAGGAGAGGGACTACCTCATTGTGTTTGGCATCCCATCTGTGGACATTGATTCGAGGTGGAGACGCCGT
>NW_021640033.1:3490-3577 GCF_002087225.1 Trypanosoma theileri | reverse complement strand
ATCTTCAGTTACTGTAATAATGCTGACCTGCGATGGAGGCTGATGGTCCAGCCACCGGTGAGTATTGGGAAGCCACAAGGCAAACCA
>NW_021640033.1:1106-1435 GCF_002087225.1 Trypanosoma theileri | reverse complement strand
TGCACGGCACCCATCACAGGGCTACAACTATTCTTTGTTTCTACTTAAGGAGGCTGATGAGTATCATGATATCATTACACTGCCGATGAATGAGGGTCGTCCGAATACAACAAAGTTGGAGTATAGCAGCAGTGGTTGGGGCTTGGATGCGCAGATGGGTATGAACCGCAAAACATTTCTTTGGTTTGAATTGGCACTACGTCTTTTTCCAAGAGTGAATTATATTACAAAGGCTGATGATGACATGTTCTTGCGCGTCCCACAATTTTTGTCTGATTTACGTGTCATACCTCTCAGAGGAATATATTGGGGTGTACCTGTTGGAGGGG
>NW_021640033.1:0-300 GCF_002087225.1 Trypanosoma theileri | reverse complement strand
CCCAGACTACGATTTCGGAAAAGGCGTCAGTTCATTAAATTTCTCTGTAAAGTGACCTAACAATCTTTTTCTGTCGTGAACATTAAGATATCTTTGTTTTTTCTACCTAATTGTAACCTGTTGCTATTCCTGCTCTGTTTTTTTTTTTTTTGTGTGTGTGTGTATGGGTCACTGCATCCCCTTGTATACATCCATCTCTTTGCTTTGTTGGCACTGCAACCCTGGAGTGTCTACCATCATACCTGCGACGGTACTGCACAGCAACTCACTCTTTGACCACCGTGCAGTCACCACACGTGC
>NW_021640032.1:5385-5620 GCF_002087225.1 Trypanosoma theileri | reverse complement strand
CCACACCGAAGTCACCAAATATAAATTGTAGCCGTATGCGGGCTTTGCGACGTTGCACTTGAAGTATTAGGTTCCACAAGAGCCGTAGTATTGGGCCTTTTACGGTCAGTGGACCTGTTTCCAGTGCCGTGGGAAGAGACAGTGAGTCCGTGAAAATGGAAACCCTGCATGGCGTTTGGTTATTTGCGGGAATTATTTTGAGGAGTCTCCGTAAACCTTCGTATAGCGCTACGGA
>NW_021640032.1:3281-3541 GCF_002087225.1 Trypanosoma theileri | reverse complement strand
AGGAGACGCTCTGCCCTTTCCAGTTCTGCTGTAGTAGTGGGGATGAATTCTGTATCGGTGACTGGAATGGGCGGTGGAGGGCAGGAATATGGGTGACGTTGAGCCCTTCGCGAATATAAACGGATAAAGTGCTTAGCTTTCTGATTTTATGTGAGTGCCGTATTATTAATCTTTATCGCCGGGGTGCTGAGGGGTCGTGGGGCGTAAATCCTCTTCAAAATGTTCCAACAGCAGCCGTCTACCACGGCCATGTTATTACA
>NW_021640032.1:2188-2506 GCF_002087225.1 Trypanosoma theileri | reverse complement strand
GTCCCGACCCCTTCCCATGGGAGGCCAAGGGGCGTCGCTGTTTGGGGTCCAGGGTATTTTGGTATCCGTCCGCGCTTGGAAATTGGGAGCGGCGTAGCGCTTCTAATGCGGGTTTTTTTTTTTTTTTTGATAGCTTGCGAAAAGAATGATCAAGCCTTACTGACTTTTACATCTGGTATGTTTTATTAACTTTTAGGAATAATTTTTACTTCTTTTCATTCCCAACAGCGAGTCAATAGTAAGTTTTCTGAAAAGAAAGTAGTAAGTTTTTTAAAGTAAGGTATACGATGACGACAACCATTCAGCCCTATACACCAC
>NW_021640032.1:0-223 GCF_002087225.1 Trypanosoma theileri | reverse complement strand
GGTCACGGCCAGCCGATGGGGAGAAATCGCTCAACTCCAAAAACAGAATTTTGTACCACACGAACAAGATCCACAGGCCATATTAGTGGATTGGGCAGCACTCCCAAAGACTTTCAAGAGCGATCCGCACAGGGCAGCGAGGTACGTAGTAATAGGAGGAGAAGATGCACAAAGGATAAAAATGGTCATAAAAGGAATGGGGAGCGAAGAAAAGTTAACAACA
>NW_021639860.1:521373-521834 GCF_002087225.1 Trypanosoma theileri | reverse complement strand
GTTGACCCGTCTTCGCTGATGGAGAAATTACGCACCGCATCACCCCTCGCAGACACAATGCAAAGCAATGCGAATGCCAACACAAGAGAGCGCATCGACAATAGCCTCGCAGACATTAGCTCAATGATCTATAGTAATACACCCACAAACACAGAAGGAAAACGTAAAAGGAGGAAAAGTAATAGCCAGCAAGGCGCAAGGGTTATGGCAGAGAAAAGCAGCAAACACGACAAACGTGCGTCCAGACTCTCCCGCCAGTTGTTCACACTAGGGGTTTAGCGAAAAAAAAAATAAAGGAAATAAAATGTCTCTCACACATCTCTCTTGTTTCAAAATTATGGCTTCCGTTTTTATTTCATTTCATCCTTTGATTCATATCGTTTTCCTTTCTTTGCGGAGTAAATAAGTTTTCTTAAAATAATAATAAAAAAATAAAAATGTGGCAATAAGCCCTTGCTCCG
>NW_021639860.1:519613-520173 GCF_002087225.1 Trypanosoma theileri | reverse complement strand
GTCAACACGGACTTCATCAGCTGCAGCTCGTTTTCAAGGTATGATAAAACGATGCTGTAAATTTCATCTTCGGTCTTGATTTCGTGCAGGCAGAACAGTTTGTCGTCGGTGTAAAGCAGAGAGCTATAGGGAGTTTTCTCAACCCCATGCGAAATTTGACCAACATCAAAAATGCGTTGGTTGTCTGTCATCCAAAGGTGGAGTCGGTCGCGATTATAAGCTCCCTGGAAATTCAGTGGGTGAGTGAAAAGCATCACAGGCTTCCCCTCAATCGTCGTAGCAATGAAGCCAGCTTCGCATCCAGGACCAGTACGTGAAGGCGAGTTACCCCAGACGTGGGACAGCGTACCTAGTGCTTCTTTCCACGTCTCTCCCATGTCGGATGACTCGAATACCCTGCGGTAACCGTTGTCGCGACGACTGTTCAGAATTAGCTTCCCTTCCCACTCAACAACAGCAGACTCAGTACAATCATAAGGAGTGAACCCTTTTGAAAACGCCCACGTCGCACCGTCATCCACTGAATAGATCATTGAAACAGAAACGCGTTTATCGAAATT
>NW_021639860.1:515827-518299 GCF_002087225.1 Trypanosoma theileri | reverse complement strand
TAAATCAGTACTAACTTGATGTGGATGGTGCAGTTCATGGCATGGTGAAACACTCTCCCATTCTGAAAAAGATAACACCATCCACAAACAAGACCTCATTGGTCCCTACGTGTTTGTTGGGCCCCTACAAAGTAGCAGATCAGCAATAAGAACAACATGATGCATATGAGGGAAATGCTGCTTCTGTCTGTTGACTTCCCTACGACAATGAACAACACTGGGCCCTGTCACCGAAATGGGGTGGTCAGCATTGTCAGAGTTATTATCTTTTTGGTTATCTCCTTCTTTTGGGGAAAGTTAAACTTGTTATTCTGCTTCCCTCCCGTGAGGGAAATAAATAGGGTTTCCAGTTAGAGAAGACTCACCTCATTTGTATTGAGCGCCAAGAAAACCTCAGTCCCGATAGATCCCCGCAAGAAAGGGTTTGCTCAGAAAGAGATTCTTCCTTTCAACATCACATCAATTCTTTCATAATAGTGTACACATGCCACGTCTCCCATTACTCTGGTATTAGTTTCTATATGGGAACAAAACATCAGCCCACATAGTACAACAGGATCAGTGCAACAAAGACCATTAAGAGAGACGCATAAAACTCTTCAATTCTACTTACTGGAGTAAGGGTTTTCCTTTTCCAAGATAGATGTAGCGGAGATTCGAGGAGAGAAATAGACGCAGAAGACTTAGTAGAGAGCCCTATACGTCTAAGTACAAGAGGAATAATCTCAAAACCCCACTGTACCATTGCCAACATAACAATTGCAGTAATATCAAACGGCAATAATGAGATCAGAAACCCGCACCTCTAAGAGGTATGTAGGGTTTCAAATGCCAGATAAACGGAGACGTCCATCCAATCAGACCAAAGTTAATGAACATGAAAACAACAGAGAGCACCTCGACAGCTTCAGTTACAGTGTGCTCATCGCATAGAATCCTTGAGAAATATAGGGAAAGTAAGGAGATGCACATGGGGAAGCAGGAAATATAGTAAATTAAAAAAAAGTAAAAAAAAGTAACAGCAGCAACAGTAGTAGTATCAGAGAAGCAGAGAGACAAATACTCTCACAAACAATTCCACCCATTTGTTTTCGACTTAAAAGTCTCTGTCTTGCTTTTCCCAAAAAAGAAGGAAGGGGAGAGGGCATTTATTATTTTTCCTCAGTGTATGTTTTCTTTTTTTTGCCGCATATCTTAAAAATAAATGCCCTCATAAAGAGTCTTAGATGACTCCCCACTACCCATGAAGATTGAGTACTAGCGAAAGAGAGGTTATGAAAGCCTTTTTACACGTGCCTTCCACACAGGACGGAGAAAAATGGATCGGATGGGCTTTCAAAAACGTACCCTTTGCGAGAAAATCAATCATAATAAATTATAAAAAAAAAAAAATGATATTATGTACTTTTCCAGAGACGACCAAGGTCAGATCATTTCTTTCAGAACTTTTTTTCTTTTAAAACAGGATCACAATATAAATGTTCAATGAAATGAAGCCCAAGCGCAAGCGCCCCCTCCACTGCCGTTGCACTCTCTCTCTCTCGATCTCGGTATGTGTACATAAAATCACATCCATACGCAGTCGGGGTTTGCTGCAAAAAATGCAAAAAAAAAAGTTATTTCCAAAAAATGAAAACAAACGAAGCAAAATAATAATAAAAACGATTAAGAGTTATGAGATTTTTTTTTTCCATGGAATGAACACTGCTCAAAATTAAAAACATTTTGTAATTCGGTCTGAAACATGCAATTTAATTTTAAAGACCGTAATAAGCAAAGTTACTTATTATTTCTGGGCGTAAATGGGGTTCATGGAACCCCACATTACAGCAAGAACACACACAAGTAGTGCAAGAGAGGCAATGTACGGTGTACTGAGACTCTTGTCAGTACCTTCTCCAGCAATAATACCCACGCGGATCCTAGAACCACACTCCTGCGCGTAGGTTGAGTCCTCCCTCACATCAGTAAACTTGTATCCCTTCTCTGCAGAGGTGATGTCGCTGCTGCCTGGGACCTCAGATGGTGGTAATACGTTTTTCTCTCGGTCACTCCTCTGTGCTTCTGCGGATTTGTCACGTGAACCACTCACATTGTTGGATAGTTTGCTTTTCTCGACTCCAGCACCTCCTTTACCCGTAGAACCATCAACGATACCCCTCGCAGATTGGATTGTCGGCTTGAGGGACAATTGGGGTTTGGGAAGATACACCGTAACTTCCTTCACTCACGGCGGTTCTCTCTTGCTGCATATTGGTGTCTGATGCCACAACGGAACTACTCACAGGTTCACCAACAGTGCCTTTGCTACCCTTGTCACCCACCTCAGTGTGTACTGCTTATTATTATCATTCTCATTCTCATTCTTCTTCTTCCGTCGAAGTAACGTCTTCTTCTTCTTCTTCCGTCGAAGTAACGTCACCTGTCTCCGGCAACCCTGTGCACACCTCAGAATATTTTGGGCAAACAATA
>NW_021639860.1:498250-514019 GCF_002087225.1 Trypanosoma theileri | reverse complement strand
GTAATGGGCACTGTGTCGTCGAAGAGTTCCACTTCGACACGGCCAATAGGCTCTGTCGACGAGGTGCCGAACCACGTGCGGCCTTCCTGCACGGCCGTGTCGAGGAAGACAACAGAGTTGTGCGAGTTCTGCGGGTACGGCGGCGCACATGCAGCAGCAGCAGCGTATACAGTTCCACTTACCAGAAGCTTCGTTGCACCGCCAAGGGGAAGGAAAAGAAAGAAAGAAGAAAAACAAAGTCCCAGCCCGGAACCCAATCCCACACGAGAAAAAGGATTTTCCTCAGAACGCGCCGCGGGCCGGGGAATGAAAAGAAACCGGGGCGGCCGCCCCCAAAAACGAGAAAAAGGGCGTGCCGCTCCCCCGGCGCCATCCTCGGTCGAGGTGGTGGGCGGGCGGTCGCCGCGTGGGGTGGCGCGCCTTTTCTGGGTTTGGGGATTGCTTTTTGCTGGTGATTGGTTTTTCTGTTGGGTGCTGTGCGGGGGCGGGCTGCGGTTTTATTGTTGTGAGATGGGAGTTGTTTGAAGTTTTTCTTCCCCACATTCCCGCTTTTTTTTTCCCGTTTGTTTTAATTGGCGTTTGTGTGTTATTTGATTTTTCCCGGGTGGCGTTCACTCGTTAGTGTTTTTTTTTTCTTTTTTTTTTGTGGTACAAAGTGAAAAAAAAAAAAAAATACATATGTGCCGTTTTCGGGTTTTTACCCGGTAATTGTATTGGTTTTATTTACCCTTTTTTTTGCTGGGTGATCCATTTGTTATTTTTTTTAATTGTAATTTTGAGGGAATTTTTTTTTTTAATTCTCTTTTTTTTTCGTGTTTATTTGGATAAGGTAACCAACGATTCTACCACTAAAAAATGTCTCGCCCGTATGAAAGAATGCTTCAGCCCCTTAATCTCGGTTTTACAACGTTAAGAAATCGTGTTATTATGGGCAGTATGCATACTGGTTTGGAGGATGTAAAGGGTGAAAAAATACAGAGGATGTGTGATTTTTATGGTGAAAGAGCGAAAGGAGGATGTGCTTTAATTGTTACTGGTGGATTTTCGCCTAATTTTGAAGGGAAACTTACTCCTTTTGCACCCAGTATATCTTCCCATTCCGATCCACTGGAGTATAAACCGGTTACTGATACTGTGCACAGGGAAGGAGGGAAAATAGTGATGCAGCTGTTACATTCTGGACGATATGCCTATAGTCCGTTGTGTGTGGCTCCTTCTTCTGTACCAAGCCCTATATGGCCTTTTAAAGATTATTATTTACGTCCAATTGCATTACCAAAACTTTGGATAAGAAAAACTATAAGAGATTTTGCAAGGGCCGCCGTCTTTGCTAAAAATGCTGGATTTGATGGAGTTGAAATTATGGGTTCAGAGGGATATTTGCTTAATCAATTTATAGTGAAGCATACGAACAAGAGAAGAGATGAATATGGTGGATCATTTGAAAATCGAATTCGATTTCCTCTAGAAGTTTTAAAAGCTGTTCGTGCAGCTGTGGGAAAGGAATTTATAGTTATATTTCGTGTTTCTATGCTTGATTTAATTCCTAATGGATCAACTCAAAAAGAAACTTGGACCTTTGCTGAAGAAGTAGCTAAATCTGGAGCAGATATTATTAATACTGGTATTGGTTGGCATGAAGCAAGGATACCTACAATTGCCACTTCTGTTCCTCGTGCTGGTTTTACTTGGACAACTTCTGCTTGCCGAAAATATCTAAGAGAGAAAGGTATTAAAGTACCTCTCATAGCAGTTAATCGTATTAATCATCCTGATGTTATTGAACAAGTTCTTCGAGAAGATGCCGATCTTGTGGCGATGGCACGTCCTTTTTTGAGTGACCCTTATTTTGTTAAAAAAACCATTGAAGGTAATGTTGATAAAATTAATATTTGTATTGGATGTAATCAGGCTTGCTTGGATCATACTTTTAAAGGTAGGTTATCATCTTGTCTTGTAAACCCAAGAGCTTGTCATGAAAAAGAGCGAAGAGTTCTTCCTGCAAAAGAAAAAAAAAGAATTGCTATTGTTGGAGGTGGTCCAAGTGGTGCTTCTTGTGCTTTGGTTTTGGCGGAAAGAGGTCATAATGTAACATTATATGAAAAGGAAAATTCTCTTGGTGGTCAATTTAATCTGGCAAAAGAAATTCCAGGAAAAGGTGAATATATGAGTAGTATTCTTTACTGGAGAAATTCCTTGGCATCCTTTAAAAATGTTACTATTCGTCTTGGAACAAAAGCGGATGGTGCATTATTGAAAAAAGAAAGATATGATGAAATTATTATTGCTACTGGTTGTCTTCCTAGGCAAATTAATAATTCTGTTATTAAAGGTGTAGAGGGTTTAAAAAATGTTTTTTCTTACCTAGATGTCTTATCTGGGAAGATTGATGTAGGTGAGAACGTTGCTGTAATTGGAGGAGGTGGAATTGGTTTTGATGTGGCTTATTTTCTTGTAGAAGAACATAATAAAATGATTTATTCCAAGTATTGTAAAGAAAATCCAAGTGAATTTGCAAAACAATGGGGAGTAGATCTTGATTTTATCGTTCCAGGAGGCTTAAAAAAGTCAAATATTGGCAATCCGAAGCGCAATGTTACCATGTTTCAACGGAGTAAGGGCAAAATGGGAGCCCGATTGGGTGCTACTACTGGTTGGATTCATCGTCTTGAACTTCGTTCTCATAATGTAAGACAAATATGTGGCGTAAACTATGAATCATTTGATGGAAAAACTCTACTGTATAGCATCGATGGTAAACTCCATGAATTAGATGTTGATTCAATTGTTTTTTGTCATGGTCAACAATCTGATCGAAGAATTCTTGAAGGACTTAAAGGTGTTGAATATCATTTGATTGGTGGTTGTTTTAAAGCTAATGAGTTAGATGCGAAGCGGGCCATATTACAGGGTCACGAACTGGGATTAAAAATATGAAGTAGTTGTGATAATTGATATATATTTACCTCTGTTTTTTTGTTTTTGTGCTTATAATTGTTTATTTGCAAGCGTTTTTTTTTTTTTTTTTTGTTTTGTTTTTGCCATTTGTTTTTGTACGTTTTCGTTTTCTATTTATTTTTTTTTTTTTCGTTTTTTTTTTTTTCTGCCTTTGGAATCAGTTTTTTTTCTTTTCTTTCTTTTTTTGGGGGTGGGGTGAGGTGATTTCCTCAAAAATATTTTATTTTTACTGTTGTGACATCGTGAAGAAAAAGGGTTTCTGTCCCTTCTTATTTCTTTGTTTTTATTATTATTATTATTATTATTATTATTATTATTATTATTTTATTTTCTTTTTTCTTTTTTTTCTTTTTTTTTTTTTAGCTCTTTCCAGGAGTTGACCAACAGAAGCAAAGGAAAAGAAAAAAATATATAGGGAAATCATTCATAATAGAAGAAATGAATGATATGCTTGAGTTTTTTGTTCCTTCTCGAGCTCGAGATTTAGAGGATATTGAAAAAATTGGACTAAATCAATATCATATTACGGAATCGTGTGAATTTGATGTTCATCCTAGACAACAACTTGACGATCTTACTCGACTTTTTGATTGTCTGCATAGAGAAAAATCACCCACAGCTCTTTTTTCTAAACCAGAACTTTTCGCGGTGCTTTTTTCATATATTAAGGCCCTTGAAAATAGTGAAACAACTCATCTTGTTACAAAGCAAGCAAGACATAAAATTTGTCATGAAGTTTCTGAACGTTTAAAAAAACTTCTTCAAGTTTGTGTAACCTACTTTAGAAAAAAAGCAGATGGTGGAATTAACGATGGACTTGTACTTTGTTTACGTTCTACTGTTAAAATGTACGTTTTTATTTTATGCAATGTACTATTATCTTGTGCACCAGCTCTTGAAGATGATGAAAATATTTCTTCTTCTTCACAACGTAGTATACGCAAACGAAGACGAGCGAGAAGCGAACAGGAAAGTGGTATAGGTGAAGATAGTAGTGGTGTAGATCAAGATGGACGTGAACTAGCACTTACTGCATTAATAGATGTGTGTTCACATGATTTAATTACTTTATGGGCAGGTAATATAGAAGAATCTATGCTAAATCTTATGCTTCGAATGCTACTTCATATGATAACTCAAAAAGCTAACGTACAAAATGATGCTCAATCAGTTTCAGGTGCTATTGCCGTTTTATTATTAAAAGTATCTGCTCATATTGTTAACAGAGAAACAGTTGAACCATCTGATTTTGTTTCACCAATGATTGAACTAGCGTTAAAAACCGAATCTGCAGCTCAATTTCTTATTCGTTTTGTTTCAGAAGCAGAAAGTGAAGATATAATGGGTGACGCTTCTAATAAAATTATAACAGCTCTTATTGAGGGAATGGCTGCGGCTTCACTTCATGATGTGTCTAATGATGCTATAGCTGCAAAAAATACCGCATTATTTTTTAGTGAAGTTGCGCGAAAGTGTGTTAGTGTCACTATACGAATGTCAGATGTTATTATTCAAAGTATTAATAGTGAAAGCTATGAGGTACGTAAATCTGTAATAACATGCATAGCAGAAATGATAATTCAACGATATACTGGTCCTACTCGCAGTACAGAAGGTGAAGAAGAACTAAAAGATAAATACCTTAATGAAATGTTATTTCGTATAATGGATTGTAATCCATTTGTTCGAAATCATACAGTTCATATGTGGGAAAGGTTAGTAGATGCTCGAGGTGTTCCTAAACGTTTTCATCTTGCTATAACAAATGCTGTGGTAGGAAGACTTGAAGATCGAAATTACCTTGTAAGAGATTCAGCTCTTCAAGTTATTGCATCAATTTTACGCAAAAATTGGTTTGGACATGTTTTAAATTGCTCTTTAATAAAAGAAAAATTTGAAGAAGCATCAACCGCAGCTTTAAAATTTTTTGATTCTGAAGAAACATATAAAACATGTTTAGATGAATTAAAAAATACTTCTCGACCTACTGAAACTCAAACAAATGATTTACTTCAAGGGAAAGAAGAAGAAACAACAGTGCGTTTGCCTTTGTCAGAAGAACAAAGTTCAGCATTGAATCGAGTTATTTTTTATGAAAAAGCACTAGAGTTTGTTGAATTAATGAATAAAGCATTGACACATGCTACAACATTACTAGATAGTCGTACTGAACGGGATACTATAGAAGCAATAAAATTAATCGTTGCATGCAATGAGTACCGAATTGAGGGTTCAGAAAAAGCTTTTCTTCGTGTTTTGGTTATGATATATGAAGGAGAAATTAAAATTCAATGTGCCGTACGTGATGCTTTTGTAGAAGTTGTTTTTAATGCATTCACAAGATCATCATCATCATCATTAATGAAAAATACAGCAAGTGCTCAAAAGCTAATTGCTTTTTTACGTGGTGCAACAGAAGGTGATATTAGTGCAGTGGATCGAATTTTTAGTCTTATAAAAACTAATCCATCACTCTCACGTATTATATCAGGTCAATTTATGGATGCTGTTTGGGGAATTGCAGATGGAACACTTGATCATAACGCTTCATTAACTGATAGACGTACTGCTATGCGACTTTTTAGTCTTTTATGTAAGCATGATTGGAGAGAACTTCGTAGTAGAAAAGAAAACGTTGTAGAATTTTTACGTTTAGATGCTGTAAAAGATAATGTTCTTTTAGCATATTGTTTAAAAAGTCTTGAAAGTGAATGTCAAGATCCACAGTTTCATCCTATATCAGCTAAACTTTTACCAAGTGAAAATATTATACTAGAACAACTTGTATTTCATTTGTGTAGACGAACAACTGCAATAAATTCTTGGTTAATTCTTGCAGATTCATCAATCAATGTTATTCATGCTCTTTGTGAAGTTCCTGCTTTAATTTATACTTATGTATTGGATTACATCGGAAAAAGAATTGAGAATGATCCTAATGCATTAACACAACTATTCTTTATATTGGGACGAACTGCATTAAAGCAACTTGTTGCTATAGACTCCGCTGAACGATTACAACTAAAAAAACTTGATTCAGAAGCGATGTCAAGAAGACAAACAAATGACTTAAATAATAATGGAGATGCAGATACTATGCATAAAGAACTTGGTCTTGGATCTCACGAATATAAGAGACATGCTATTCAAGAATTAGCTCAACGACGTAAGCATGCTATTATGACAGAAGGCTCTATATGGCATCGTTTTTCCAAAGATGTTGTTTTAACATGTCAGCGAAAAGCAGAAGATTTTACTAATGGTATTTTAGAAAGAGTTTCTGCAGTTATGGCTCTTTCTGAATTAATGGTTGTAAGTGATACTTTTTGTGAAAAAAATCTTGATCTTCTCTTTAATATTGTATCTGATAAACGTGAATCTTGGGTTGTAAAAACAAATACAGTTATTGCCTTGGGTGATTTGGCTTGTGTACATCCAAATTTGCTTGGTCCATATTTAAAACTTCCTACAACTGGATTTTTTAAGCTTTTAAACGATGATGATTTAAGAGTTCGTGCCGTAACTATTCAGGTGTGTTCACATTTGGTACTTGGAGAAATGCTTCGTATCCGAGATCATTTATATACAATAATCAAACTTGTTGCAGATCCAGATGAATCTATTGCCAATAATGCCATGACATTTGTTCAAAATTTGGCTTTGAAAGAAAAAGAGAAAACGGGAAATTTAATTCCTCCGTTAGTTGCTCAATTAAGTCAATCTGTACCTTCAGAAAAGTTTCAATTGGCTATGCGTTCGTTGCTTGAACGTGTTGAAGGTGATAAACCCACGGAATCGCTTATAGAGCGACTTTGTCAACGTTTTGAATCTTATTCTGAACGTGGAAAGAAGAAACGTCAAATGGCAAGAAATTTGGCATTTTGTCTTGGTGAACTTAATTATTCAACTGAGCGACCCATTAAAAAAATAACTTCTGAAACATGTTATCAGCAATATAAGCAATGGTTGCGAGATGAGGTGGTGTTAGATTACTTTAAGAATATTGCTAGTAAAGCTAAGAAAGTTGGACAACGTACTGGGAGTGAACGACGTGATAAGGGTGCAATTGAAGAGTGGGAGGCGCGAATGCAAGCGGACTCCCGATGTGTGGATGGCTGCGATAATGATGTCCGTTCCGTTGCCTCAAATGGATGTGAAGAAGAGGCTGAACCAGCATCACGAAGTAGCGGAGATACATCCGCAGGAAGACGATCAACAGATGAGAGAGAATTACCAGGAGTTGTGCCTAGAAAAGAGTGTAAACGTCGCCAACAAGTGACAGAAACAGATTAGATAAAATAGTATAGAAATTATTTCTGTGTGTGTGTGTGTGTTTTTTTTCTTTTTTGCTAGACTTTCCCTCTTTTATTGGGATGTTCTGTTTCTTTTATTTTCCTTTGATAGACTCTTGAGGATACAAAAAAATTTTCTCTTCCTTTCTCCAAGAGAAAAAAAAAAAAGTGTTTGTTTGTCTCTCAACCAGATTTCTCTTCGCTTTCTTTATTTTTGTTTTGTTGTGATTTTCCTTCTTGTACTGTCTCTTCCTTTGCTTTTTTTTTCCTATTTTCATTCTTGAAATAGTATAGGATAGAAGCTTGTGAAAAGAAAATGTATCCGGATTTGGTCTACGAGAGTCCAGTCTTTTCTGGGTTTTGTAAACTTTTTTTTTCCTTCGGTTTTGTTGTGGTCAGAAAGAGCCTCTGTCAGAACGATTAGAAAGGATTGAGGTTTTTTTTTTTTTTACGTTCTGTCTTATCCATCCCTTTGGGGTCCCTCCTTGCGGAAGGGTCTGGAGAGAAAGGGGCCTTGGAATCTCCCACTTTCTAAGTTCTGCCGGGTGATTCTTACGACAGAATAGAGAATTTAGTGTTTATCCTTCTTTTTTTTTTCTGTTTTGAGACGTAGAACAATTGTTTGGAATTTTTTTGGAACTTCATAGAATATTATTTGTTTGTTTGTTTTCTGTTTATTTGTTTTGCAGGGTTTAACCAAAGTAGGAAGGATATTCGTATATTTTTATATATTTTGTATATTCTCTTCTTAGGAGAGATATATTCAGTTTTTTTTTAAAAAAAAAAAAAAGAATTGTGAAATACAAATATATCCCTTTCGTGTTGGGTGTGTGGTGTACTCAATTAAAAGCAGAACACCGCAATCATGTCGACCACTCGAATGGTGCCAGATGATTTTGAGTTTGAGAGAACGTTGGGAACCGGTGCTTTTAGTAAAGTATTGGTTGCACGTTATATTCCAACTGGTGTGCGGTATGCTGTGAAACTTATTTCAAAGCGACAAATTCTTACTGCACCATCAGACGAAGAAAGGAATCGTATGGCTGAAGTAGCACGAAGAGAAACACGTATGCTTTTGATGTGTAATCACCCCAATATTATTCGTTTTCTTGCTTCTATGCAAACATCTGATGACCTTATGTACGTTACCGAATTATGTGATGGAGGTGAATTACTTCACGCAATAAAGTTGCGTCAAAAAATTCCTCTTGATGCGGCACGTTATGTTTTAGCAGAACTTTTTTCCGCCGTCTGGTATTTGCATCATGCACCTAAGCAATCTCTTCCAATTGTTCCCAATGCTCCTCTTAGACCTATTACAATTCTCCATCGAGATATTAAACCAGAAAATATTATGCTTATGAGTAATAAACACATAAAGCTTATTGATTTTGGTACTGCAGTGGTTTGTCAGTCTGTAGATGAACGTCCAGAAGGAGAACAAAGTAATAAGGGTAGGGCCCAAACATTTTGTGGAACAACTCATTATATGTCTCCTGAACTGTTGCAAGATAACTATACTTGCACGGCATCTGATTATTGGGCGTGTGGTTGTGTATTATATCATATGTTGGTGGGAAAGCGACCTTTTGAGGAACCCACAGAATATCTACTTATAAAGAGTATTCTTGAAGAAGAACCTCAATATCCTGAGGATATGTGTAATGACGCTAAAGATCTCATATCAAAACTTCTCGAAAAAAATCCCAAAAAACGACCTAGTAGAGATGAGGTACATAAGCATCCTTTTTTTGCTGGTATTGACTTTGAGGCTCTTACAACAACTAATGTAGAACAATTTTGGATCAGGAAAACAGAATGGGTGGATGATTCAACGGTTAACAATTGTAAAAATTGTGGATCTGCTTTTAGGTTTTGGAGAAGAAGACATCACTGCCGAATGTGTGGGAACGTATTCTGCCATGCTTGTTCATCCAAGACATGCTTGATACCAGAATCTACATTTACTGAACCCGAAAGGGTCTGTGATAATTGCTATAATGAAATTGAAGATGCCTAATTTGTCATTGGCGGACACTGTTTTTAGCAGTATGTCTAAAGAAGAGTGTTGCTTACGTTATTTTCTCAGAAGAATCAAAACAAAAAAAAAAAAGGAACAGGGGTGGGAAGGGATGTCTTTGTGTGATCGTACGTATGTGTATATCTCTATTTTTTTTTTTTTCTGTGTTGGTATGTGTGGGATAAACAAATGACTACAAGGGGGAAAAGAAATATTCTTAATTTTTTTTGTTTTTTGCATGTTCTTTTTTTTTGTTCTTGTTGTTTCTCTCTTTTCCTTAAAACAAAACAAAACAAAACAAAAAAAAAAAAAAAAAAGCAATCAACTAGTCGCATGTCGAATGATGCTGAGAAACAAAAAGAAAAAGAGAATATCTCATTAAGTCGTCTGCACTGGTTGATTCAGCGCAGTAAGATAGACTATAAGGGCAATCCCCCGCCTTTTGAAACCCCCAAAACACAGAAATCCGTCGAGTTTGCAAAAAAGCGGGCATCAAATGAACGTGTCGGCGACGCTGACTTTTTGCCTTTTTGGCACGGCACCTCTTCACTTGCGGAGGAGGCGAGATCCGCCAAACACTTACGTGGAGTGGACAACCACAGGTTTCAAGATCGAATAGATACAAGAAAACTTAACTACTACCATCAGAGATTAGACAAATCCACAGGGATCCCAGAGATTGTAACCGCACTCTGCTGGGATTTAAAAATAGACGACCCAAACGCCACAAAAGCTTCTCAATCAAAGAGGAGTGACCCACAGACGGTGCGCGCATTAGAGAAGAAACGTAACAAAAAAGGAATCAGTAATCCATACCTTGCGACACTATCCCGTGCGGAGAGAGCAGTCATTTATAGAGAGGATATCTTGAGTCATCCGAAATTCACAAAAGAAAGTCGAGAGTTTTGGGAGGGTGATGCCTGGTATCGTGGGACCCAACTTGTGGGACCACTGCACATAGAAACCGCAAAAAAAACTTCAGTGCCTTCCACTCGAAATTGTATTCGTATGAAAGGTAGTGGTTGTAATTAGATATTGGAGATGAGAAAGTATGTGTTTGAGTTTTGAATGCTTCTTTTTGAATCATTGAGAGTTATTATTATTTTATCCTTCTGCGCACAGAAGTATATATATATATATATATATATATACTTTTACTGCTATATTTGTGTTGAATTTGTGTGATGTATACCTTTTTTTTTAATTAAAAAGAAAGGGATAATAATATAATAATATTATCCTTATTATTGTTTTCTTTTTATGTTTTTTTTTCCCCTCCCCCTTCTTTCTGTTTTGGGGTGTCGTTCGTACGTTGAAAGTTGATGAGATGACAGATATTGATAGTACTGTATGCCCTGGCGAGGCCCGGCTGTTGCTACGCCGAAACGGCACCGCAGAGGCTATGCAAAGGTTTAATTTAAATGAATTTGAAAAAGTAAAGAATTTTATTAAAACGCTTTCATTTGCACCACTTCATCACAAAACATTCTTTGTTCCATCAGTGGCAGAATTATATGATGATGATGATGAATCCTACAATACCGATGCGGTTAACAAGAGTAATGGGCCTACTGATGTTGCATGGCTCGATATTGAAACGGATAACGAAGCCGATCTTAACAAGGTTCTCTCTTTTTTTCCTCTTCATTCGTCTACGAAACAAGACGTAAGGGAGAGAAAAAATAGTACTGAACGTGCTGAGATATTTCCATCTTGTGGATATGTTTGTATTAATATTGCTGCCAAACAGGATAGTACAAATGTCATAGGTCTTGAGGAAGACGAAACTGTGATGGTTTCTATAATCGCTTTTGATCAATTTTTACTTACAATTCACCGTAAACCATTTAAAGGAAAGGAAGAGCTCATGGCACAGATGGAATCATTATTATCTTCTTCAACCTCAGATTCAGAACCTGTTTCCGTTTTTGTATGTTCCCTCATTAGCAGTTTTGTGAAGGAGTATCAGAAGGAACCATCATCCATACTTGTTGATGTCGATAGCGTGAATGAGTTGGTACTTCAAATTCAACCTTCACGCTGCGATCAGATGGATTTGTTGCGACGCATTGAGGCTCTGCGCCACAGACTCTCTTATTTACAAGCCGCTTTTTTGGCTAAAGAGTCATTACTACAACAACTTATACTTCCAGTGATGAGACGTATTTTTATTGCGGCTGAACCCAGTGTTGTTGGTCGTTATCAGAGATTACTCTCTGGACTGTTGCTTTCTATTGAACGTTTACGCAAAGGCCGTGATGTGCTCAATCTTTCCAGCATGAGTCTTGTTGGTGGTGTCTCCATGCGGTTACTGCAGCATTGCCATTGGATGGATTTTCTCAATAATGTGATGACGCAGATGTCGTTAGTGACGATGCCCATTTGCATCATTCCCGGTCTCTTCACGATGAATGTGCGGGTGCCGTTTGAGGAGAGTGAAGGTCTAACGGCATTTCTCGGCATCGCCGCCGTGACGGCCCTCATCTTCGCTGCGGGAATGGCCTATCCAACCTATGTGTACTTCCGGTATAAGCCGCCGGGCGCTCTCGTGCCGCCTTCACTCTCGTAGCCTAGTAGAGACGGTAGGGGAACATGAAATAAATACAAACAAAATAAACAAACAGAACAAGAACAGCAACGGCAACGAAAAAAGAAAAAGAAAGGAAGAGTAAAAAAAAAAAAAAACTTTTGAAAGGGAAAGAAAATAAGTAGAGAAAACATAGGTGGATAAATATTCTATTATATCACGCTCTTAGGCGTTAACGTAACCGTTTAGAAGTAATGTAGTAAAAGAAAAAAAAAAAAGAAGAGCTTAATTTCCAAACCGAATTAAGGTCTCCTTTTCGACATGTTGATAACGAGAGGGGTATCCGATCAAAAGTTAATTAAGAAAGAAAAAAAAAAAGGCGTAATTGTGACGGATATCGTGTATTGTTCTGTGTATGTGTTGTTTGTTTGTTTTTTCCAAGTGTTTATATTTCTGTATTTGCAACCTCTGTTATTCTCTCCACAAACTTCTTATTGGTACTGTCATATATATATATATATATATGTATATGTATATATATCTTGTATTGTAATTTAAATTTGCCAAATCTTTTTTTTTTTTTTTTTTTATTCTATTTTACTTTATTAGTGCTTTGAATATATTACCTCTAGAATCATGGATATTTCTGCAGATCAAGAAAAACTAAAAGATGATGATGTGGCTTATTTACTTGGAAAACGCGTAGTAGGATTGTTACTTCCTATCTTGGTAACTATGTTATTTGTTTCATGGAGTGTCCTTAATTTGTCTGGTTTGTACGCTGGACAGCATCAGTCTCCTCTCTTTGTTGTTATGAATGAGGACAATCAGAAGAGTGTTGGTGAAAAAATTGGGTCTTCTGTGTTAAATGCCTTTATATTTGTAGGCTGTATTACACTTATTACATTTCTTATTGTGATACTTTACAAGTGTCACTGTAAATTTATCTTATTTGCCTGGATGCTTTTATCCGTTACTTTTGTCCTTTTTGCCATGTTGTGGGTTTGGCTCGATCTCATCTGTACTCGATTTCAAATACCGTATGATATTATTACAGTTGTATTTCTTCTTTGGAATGTTGTCGTTGTTGGAGTCATTTCAATTTTTTATTATTCACACCTAGTTCTCGCCCAGGTGTATTTTGTGGTATCATCCATTGTGATGGCATGGCTGTTGACTTTTATTCCAGAGTGGACTACATGGTCATTACTGGTATGTATCTCCATTTATGATGTGCTTGCTGTTTTGTGTCCATATGGACCACTTCGATTACTTATAAATACCTCCATTAGTAGAAATGAACCAATTCCGGCTTTGGTGTATTCTACTTCAGATGAGGCGGAATTGGCACGTGCCAAGAAGAATAGGAGAGAACTAGAAGAAGAGGAAGAAATGTGTACAAATGATGATGCTCATGCAGGGAAAAAGAATAATTCTAACGCACAAAGATCTGCCAAAATTTCTCCTGCATCTCGTTTTTATAACTCACTGATGGGTTTACCATTTAAATTAGGATTGGGTGATATTGTTTTTTTTAGTCTTTTGACTGGAAAAACAATTCCTTACGCATTTATGCCATGGGTGATGTCTATTGTAGCTGTTCTCATAGGTCTCATTGGTACACTTGTTAATTTACTGTTGTTTAAGAGTGAAAATCGAGCACTTCCAGCTTTACCAATTTCAGTATTCTGCGGTGTGGTTGTAGTCTTCCTTTCATATTTCCTTATTATCCCATTGGACTGGTTTGCCACTACATCAATGCTAGCACTTTGATAAGAAGTTTTGCTGATTATTATTATTAATAATATATTTTTTTTTTCTTGTACGTATTGTTGTTATTATTATTATTGTTGTTATTTCTGCTGCGACTTTTTTTTTTTTTTCTGACATTGCCTCCCAATATATGGGGTCTTGAGAGAGATAAAGAGAGATAATACCACTACTACTAATACTACCATGAGCAATAAATAATAAATACTAACGGCAAAATAACGTGTTTTAAACGAGTGTACTCTTTTCTTTTTCTTCTCGCTATTATTTAGCTGCTGGTAGACAAATGAAAACTATTGAGAAGAGTTGTCGTCCCATGTTGTCGGACAAACGCCGTGAGACACTCGGGTCCATGTACACTCTGGTAGGCAGTCACAGTGCAGTTAAACTCTGCCGCTGGCAAAAGTCCATGATGCGTGGAAGAGGCGGTTGTTACAAGTGGACAATGTATGGAATTGAGTCGCATCGTTGTATGGAGGCAACTCCAAGTATGGCTTGTGCGAATAAGTGTGTTTTCTGTTGGAGATTAAATACGAACCCTACAGCCACAGAGTGGAAATGGCAAATTGATGATCCAGAAGTTATTGTGGAAGGAATGTTATCTAGTCATAAGAATCTTATTCATGGTGTGATGGGTATGCCTGGGGTAACAGAAGAAAGATTAGATGAGGCTATGAATCCAAAACATTGTGCACTTTCTTTAGTTGGAGAAGCTATTTTGTATCCATATGTGAATAAATTTATTCACAACCTTCATAATAAGGGAATATCAACATTTCTTGTAAACAATGGTCAATTCCCTGATGCGTTGAAGGAATTAAAACCTGTTACACAGTTATATTTGAGTGTAGATGGACCTAATAAGGAAGTTATGAAGGTTTTAGATCGACCAGTTTTTCCTGATTTTTGGGACCGATTTAACCAGAGTATACTTCATATGAGAGAAAAGAAGGAAAGAACAGTTTTTCGTTTAACTATGATTAATGGATTTAATATGAGTGAAGAAAATATTCCAGAATATCGAAACATCTTTGAAACCGGTAGACCAAACTTTATTGAACTTAAACGCCTTACACCTGCCTTTTCTGGAGATATGCGGACTATACTACGAATAAAGAATGTCCCCTCGTGGGATCAACTGAAGGCGTACAGTAAACGACTGTGTGAGAGTATTTTTGACGGGAAAGAGTATGAAGTTGCATCCTTGCACGAACACTCTGGTTGTATTCTATTAGCGCAGAAAAGATTTAGACTTGATGGTCAATGGCACACATGGATTGACTTTGACAAGTTCAACAGAATGATTCTTGATCCTGTTCTTTCTTCCACCATTACGGCTGACGGTTATCTGCGGCCCACACCAGCGTGGGCACTCTCAGACTCTGAAGGGGAGGGATTTGATCCCACACAGACAAGACACATATCGACAAGACGGCAGAAGTACATGGGGAAATCAGAAGCGTCTGAATCTCAAGAAGAAGGAATAAAAGCGGAGGAGAATGACAATGAGGAAGAAAAGAAACAAATCAAAGAAAACATACAATAATTATAATAATGACACATAGTATAAAAATATATATATATATTATGTGTGTTTTTTTTTCCCCTTTTTTTGTAGTTGCGGATAAATCTTTCTTTGTATTACACCAGTTGTTTTTCTCTATCTTTCCTTTTTTTTTTACTTCTCTGATCAGTGTGTATATATGCATATATTTCTCTTTCTCTTTCTCTCTCTCTCTCTCTTATTGTTATGGTTTACACGCGTATGTGTATATATATGTGTGAAACATGTGTTAAATCACAAATAAATTTTCCGTATACTGACAACGAAAAGCAAACCAGATATAAACAAACAAAGAAACACACTAACACTAACACAAACACAATGCCTTCCAAAGACAACGAGGAATACGTTCCACCGAAGGATAAGGCTGAAGCCATCGCTGAACAGTACGAGACGGCACACCACGAACGTGCAGGCCATAACAAGACAGCACCAAGTCATAATATCAAGCCCAAGTCTGTGCGTTAAGTTCATATATTTGTGCCGTATATCATGTTATTTCTAAACAAGATGAAAACGAACAAAAAAAAAAAAAGAAAGAAATGTGAAAGTATTAAACAATATTGACGAAAAAAAAAGACAAAAAAAACTGAGCGAAGAGAAGGGGAAAAAATGGGATGGCAAGCTCGAGAAAAAAA
>NW_021639860.1:493600-497930 GCF_002087225.1 Trypanosoma theileri | reverse complement strand
AAAAAAAAAGAAAACTTTAGTCATGGAGGATATTGTTGATCCTTCTGCTGAACTCATTAATGAATTGCGGGCACTTGTGGTGAGTGATGGCGCCATGGTTCCCTTTGATGAACGCAAAGTGCGTTCTGTTGTGGCTAGTGTATCTGATTCCTTCCGTCATATGGAGTCTATTTCACGTAATCCTTATGCAGATCCATCGCAACCATTTTATGCGAGTTCAATGAAATATTATAGAGCAAAATACTTGAGGGACAAGCGTTGCCTTTTGGCGTACATTATGTGGAGACAATCACAAATTACAGAAGCTTGGTGGGAAGCTAAAGATAATGCCATTATGGATGTACTCGCTCCATGTGAAATAACGTTTCTACAAGAGTATAATAACATCATGGTGGAGTACATGACGTCCTTCGCCATACCGTTGGATCTCAGAGCCTTCACGTGGAGACCTCCATCGGTGCAGCAATTAGAGGTCCGTGGTTTGGTAAACCATGTATTTGTCTCTCCTATCAGTGGGGCAGTGATAAATCTTTACAAGGGTAAACAAATTCTTTTGGGATTTGAGGAGGCTGAGGCTCTTATTCAACAAGGTGTGGTGGAGCTCGTGGAGTAGTGTTTGCGTTATTATTTTTGATAGAGTGGTTTATCTGCGCATGTGGATGTCTTTGTTTGTTAAGTTTCGTTTTTTTTTTTTTTTTGGTTGTTTGACATATTGTAATATCACACTACTTCTGCTAAAGAAGAAAAAAAATTCAATTGTACGATATATATATATATATATATATATACATAATAATAATAATAACAATAATAACCTAAAGTAAAAAAAAAAAATGAGATACTATTAACCCCTTTATTTTTCCCCCTTGGATTTACCAATAATGGAGTGCTGCGGTAATAATTAATAATTTTTTTTGTTTCTCTTTTATTATTTACTAGTTTGTAAATGTTCCTTAGTGCAAATGAAGTAAGCCAAGCCGCTTTTCAGGAGGAAAATGCGCGACGGAAGGACTTCTTCACGTTGCTTTACGTTGTTGAACGACGACTTTATTCTCCAACAAACGTTGAGTGGTGCCTCATGGAACATTGTTTGGATGAAATTAATTATAAATACGCAGATTTCTCGTTTCTCATGGGTTTTGTTTCGGCTATAGCGCTCCGCAGGCGAAAGGGACGCTCTTTTATATCCCGATATCGACTTCCTTTATACGTTGGTCTTGTCGGTTACGATAGTGGACTCCGCACGACCAATCCATGCCCTAGTGTGACTTTTTGGAATTCCGTGACACTGTTGGAAAGTCCGTTGGGAGAAACAGCGCGGGTATTACACGCCCCGGATTGTTTTTACGAAGTGAATTATCGCAATGGCAACAATTCTAACTTGAGCACATCATACCTTTCTTGGTTGTGGAATAGTGGGGCTTTTATCGCGGATTCACTTTTACTAAAATCGCTCTTGCGGTATACTTTTGATCAATCTAGTTGGAGACAGAGAAATAATGAGTCCACCGTAACGGGTCTCGTTGTAAACGGTCGTTTCTTCCGATGGAATTTGTTTGAAATTCGCACGCATAAAAGTGAATCATCGACAACGTATGATTTGAAGATTGGTTTGCCAAGATTTATGGCATCACTTGCTCTTCGTCGATCCTATCGTAGTCGTGAGATGATTCTCGAGCGGTCGTCTTTTGGGGGAAAATTGTGGTATAGTGTACATTTTGCGCTTATGCGTGTGTTGGGATTGCATGGTGAGAATTGAGTTGAGTGAAGGATTGGTGTATTTTTTTTTTTTTTCTTTTTTGTTCCTGTTGTTGTTGTTCTTTTTTTTTTCATCTCCATGCAATTGATGACTTCAAAAAAAAAAAAAGGGGAACACACAAAAGAAGAAAAAAAACAAAAAAAAAACAGTATGATGATAGAAGATTAAATAGTGCTTCTTCCTCTTCCTATGTTTTATTTATTTCTACTAAATTCTCTCCTCTTTTTTTAATTTTTTTTTATTGTTGTTATTATAATGTTATTTATTCATTTCCCTTCTTACTTTTCTTTTATTTCTTTTCTTTTTTTTTTTTCTTAATTATTGTGATCCTTTACAGGCGATTAGCGTGTTTTCCATAAACATGAGACGATGCTGCTCTTTCAGCGGCAATGGTCCGTCGCCTCTTCTCACATCTGTGGTATATGCACGGCATCACATCAACGGCTTCTCGCTCTTCGCACGGGAGCTGCAGGAACACAAAGGGATTCTAAAGGCCCGCAGCTTCCGACACGGTCGCGACAACATGCGAGTGGTCTCGCAGCACTGGCACCAACTCACACCGGGGCAGCGGCATCGATACAACGCCCGGGCCCGCGAGATATTGGTGTTAAAAGCAAAGAACACAGATAAGGCCTTTAACGACTTCAATTTGCTGATGCAGCTGCTCTTTCAAACAGAGGATGTGGCCGGCGCGGGGGATGAGGTCTTCACAGCGCATATGGCAAAGAACACATTGACACAATTAAACTCTGGACACAAGGAAAAACTCCGAAAAAAACTGCTGCCGAAAGATGTGATTCAAGCCCCCAAAAAATCAGGAACCGTTTTACCTCTCTCATGGTACTTTCCACACATGCGTTATTTTGAATCATTTGTGGAAATGCTAAGAGCAGTGGCACCAACACAAAAAGCTCTTTTCATTGCAGTATCACGTGTTCTTGATATTAACAGACGTCCAACAAAAGGCTATATGTCATCCATTTCGAAAAAATATGATCAACTTACAGAAGAAGACAAGGATAAATTTAAACCTATCACCGATGAGGATGCACCAGTTTTTGAAAAATATTGCGCTTCCCACTGTGCTACATTTGACATTGAAAATTTTGATATTGTGCGTCTTTTTGCACAATATCGCGGACTCATCACAGCAAGAACTTCCCTCCCAGAACCAGAGGCAACTCAGTATAAAATGCTTATGGAAGCGGATCGCTTCCGTGAGAGTTTATACTTTAAGGCATTACGTAATTTGGAGAGAGCTAAAGCAGGTCGAAGCACAGATCATGGCACGTATATTTCTCACATTCACCCAGAAGGAGTTTCTATTCCACCCCAGACATATTCTATTAAGACTAGTATGGACGATGTTGTTGTTGCCACATTGCTCGCCGAAACGCGACTTGGGAAGTCAGTATACGATGATGTAATTGAGCGAACAAGTTGCTTTCGTCAGGAAATGGCTAACCAACTGCTGCAGGAGACTTACTTGTCACCTGAACGCAAAACAAAACGAGAAGAGAAGAAAACCTCTAAAACAAAAAGAAACTTTGCGTGACCATTTTTTTTTTTTGAATGTGTCACTGTTACTACTGTTTTAGGTCTAGTGGTGATGCTATTCCCTGTACATACTCCCTCTTCTACTTTTTTTTGTTGTTTCTTTGAAGAGCAGGACCTTTTTTTTTTTTTCATACTGTTTGTTTTACTCTTGTACAAGCTCAAAAAAAAAAAAAAGAGTTGGTATCGCAAGTTACCTTCTTTTCTTCTTTTATATACATATATTTTTTCTTTTTCTTTTAGAATCTGACATTATTATTTTTGTTAATTCTATTGATGCTGATGTAGTTAATAGTTGTCTTCCCTTTTCTTTCTGTTTTCTTTGTTTTTTTTTTTTTTTTTTTTTTTTAGGTTTAGTGCTTTATTTTTATCAGCACAAGAAAAATTCTTCCCCGTTATGTTCACTCAACAACGGCCCGTAACTAATCGCAATGATGTACTGCATGAATCTAACCATCTCTGCGAGGCCTTCGCCATTGGTGAGTCCATTTTGGGGCGATACCAACGCAATAAAAAAACACTCTCCCCTTCTGAAAAAAAGGCATTTGCCTCACTCTTAATGAAGGCTCCCCAAGAACTACTTTCTGAGATTGTGGCGTCCATTGAGTCTGTTGCAGCCCCAACATCAAAACAACAGCAGGAGTTTTTGCCAATTATGGAGCGCACACTCATTATGGGAAAACCAATGAAAAACATTTTTCAATGTTTAAACGAGGAACTCGGTCATGTACTTGAGTCTAGCAGGTGTCGCGTATACTACCTTGATCCTAATGATGCTTTGCTTATTGATCCAGTCTATGGCACTGCCGCCGCTCTTGATGAGAGTACGCCACTTGGAAAGACAGTGTCAACAGGAGTAGAATGCACAATTGCGGGAACATTATACATTCCTCTTAGCCTTGAAGGCACAGTGGTTGGGTGCGTGGAAAGTTCGTGGGGAAGTACAAACTACCACAACAATCCCCATGCGGAGGCTATGATTCAGCTTGCTGCAAGTGCTGTTCACAATGCTATTGA
>NW_021639860.1:474066-491963 GCF_002087225.1 Trypanosoma theileri | reverse complement strand
AGGTCTTGAGGGAGCGGATCGTACCAGTGCTTACCGTGGAATGATTGATTGCGTGCTCGCAACTGATATGGCTAAGCATGGTACAGCTTTGGAACATTTTTTGGATGTTGCTAGTGAGCCGTACAATAAGGAGGACGAGAATGTTCGTCGATTAACAATGGAAATTTTGCTTAAAGCTGGAGATGTTTCTAATGTAACAAAACCTTTTGACATCTCTCGTTTATGGGCAATGGCAGTGACAGAGGAGTTCTATCGCCAGGGTGATATGGAGAAAGAGAAGGGTGTCGAAGTTCTACCCATGTTTGACCGCTCAAAGAATACTGAGCTTGCTAAGGGCCAAATTGGCTTTATTGATTTTGTTGCTGGTCCATTCTTTAAGAAAATTGTGGATGCGTGTCTGCGTGGTATGACTTGGGCTGTTGAGCGTGTGAATAGCAACCGTGCGCAATGGGAACAAGTGTTGAATGCTGCTAATGAGGCGAAAGAAAGAAAAAGTGATGCCTAGTGTCGTTTGGGACTTCATTATATGTTTCTTCTTTCGTTTTCCTCTTTAAAGGCGGTGCGGTGAGTTTTTGCTTTCATTCTTCATTTTTTTTTTAGTTAGTTGAAGATTATGAACGCTTTTTCACAGGTTTCTTGAGTGGGAGTATACACCTTGAAAGAAAAAGAATGTAAACGTAAACAAACAATGTATAAGTCTATCTTTTTTTTAAAAAAAAAAGAAAAGAAAAGAATGGAATATGCCACCTTTCAAATTTCTTGAATTTTACTTTTTATCTCCATCAATGAATAAGAAAGGAATCAATTTTTTTTTCTTGTTATTGCCTGAATTTCTGTATTATTGTTGTGATGTTTAAAAAATAAGATGCAGAGATGTTTTTTCCCTCTTTTGGGATTTTTTTTTTTTTTTTGTTTTAACAGGGGATCGGCTGAGTGAATGTGCAATGGTGAGGTCAAGATTCTTCTGTGCACTTTTAAAATACCCCGAAGAAAAGGAAATGTGATTAGATAGTGCCGGAAGACATGCCTTTTGGATACCACTGGTAGTGTGTCTGCATCTTTTTTCTTTTTTTTTTGATGAGCTCACTGTGGTTGGATAGCTGATGGTGGCGCAATTCCCTGCAAATCTAAAAAAAAAGGGTCTGCCAACGGAAAAAATCTGATCTTATAGTCCTAGTATGGCTCAAAAAAAAAAAAAAATTCTGTTTTTGTTTCTGTTTCTGTTTTTTTTTTTTTTTCTCTAGTTAGCATATTCTTTTTCCTTGTGAAGAAGTATAACTGATTGCGTAAAGCGCACTTTGCATAAAAATAAAATGGGGGAAAATGGAGGCCGTCATCTTCTTGAAGCGCTGACGCTCTGTGAAGTCATTATGGCACGGTATAAACGCTGTGGGTTGAAACTTGATGAGACAGAGATGAAAGCGTTTCGCGCGCTTAATGAACGATATGCTGATCTTACCACAAGTGCTCAAGATCGCGCAGGAACCCTAAGGAAAGAAAAAACCGTAGGCTCGGAACCAAGTGTACCTCTTATTGGAGCGCAATTCCAAACACCCATTGACTCTATTGTTAATTTGATGGACAAGTGCATTGATCTGAATCTTCCTATCAAAGAGGTACTAAGTCGGCTAAATGAGCAACTTTCATTTGTACTTCGTGCCAGCCATACGCATACCTACTACCTTGATCCTGGCGACATGCTTCTGGTGGACCCCCTACACGGAGTAGCTGCACCATTTGATGAGAGTACGCCACTGGGAAAGACAGTGTCAACAGGAGAAGAATGCACAATTGCGGGAACATTATACATTCCTCTTAGCCACAACAACAAGGTTTTGGGGTGTGTGGAAAGTCCCCATGGGAGAAGTGATTATCACAGCCACCCATTACTCGAAGGAACCCTGCGGGTGGCTGGTATGATCTTGCAGAATGCTATTGAAGCTGAAAGACTTAACTGGAACAAGGAAAAAGCAGAAGCCATGTTGACGATGGCGACACAATTGGCTCGTGATAATCTTGATGAAGCGGTACTCGCGAATTCTATAATGAATACTGCAAAGGCGCTTACAGAGAGTGATCGATGCAGTATTTTTCTTGTCAAGGGAGATACACTGGAGGCTCACTTTGAAGATGGCAACGTTGTCACAATACCATCTGGTACCGGCATTGCTGGATATGTGGCCCAGACAGGTAAGACTGTGAATATTGCTGATGTGTATGCGGATGAACGGTTCAACCGCGATGTGGATAAAGCGACTGGATACCGCACAAAGACAATACTGTGTATGCCAGTGATGTACGAAGGAACGATTGTGGCTGTTGCACAGCTGATCAACAAACTGGACATGGTGACTGAGGGTGGCCTCCGACTCCCACGTACCTTTGGAAAGCGCGATGAAGAGCTGTTCCAGACGTTCTCCATGTTCGCTGGTGCCTCACTGCGAAATTGCCGTATCAATGAAAGCCTGGTGACTGAGAAGAAGAAGAGCGATGCCATCCTGGACGTTGTGACCCTGTTGTCTAACACTGACATCCGCGACGTGGACGGCATTGTGCGTCACGTGCTTCATGGCGCGAAGAAACTGCTGAATGCAGACCGCTCTGCGCTCTTTCTTGTGGACAAGGAGCGAAATGAGTTGTACAGCCGCTTGGCAGACAGTGTGGCGGGGAAGGAGATTCGATTTCCGTGTGGACAAGGTATTGCTGGTACTGTGGCAGCATCTGGTGTTGGTGTTAACATCATTGACGCCTATCAGGATCCTCGCTTCAACCGTGAGGTCGATAAGCAGCTTGGCTACCGCACACAGACGTTGCTCTGTGAGCCCATTGTGTTGAACGGGGATATCCTTGCCGTTGTGCAGCTCGTGAACAAGCTGGACCACACCGGAGAGGTGACTGTTTTCACTGACAAGGACCGTGAGACATTCCATGTGTTCTCCCTTTTCGCTGGAATATCTATCAACAATTCTCATTTGCTTGAGTTTGCTGTGAATGCGGGTCGTGAAATGATGGAACTGAATGAGCGTCGCATGTTTGCAGGTGATCGTCGTGGTTCTCTGCGTAGTGTAAAGCGTCTCCTTGCCATTACAGACGCAGAACGGAATGCCGTGAGGAATATTGCACTAAACAGTGTGGACATCACAGATATTAATTTTGATTTGTTCCGTGTGCGGGAGAAGGCGGAAGAGCCTCTTGACGCCGCTGCTGCTGTTGCATACAGATTGATATTGGGAACAGGTCTGCCACAGAAATTCCGTTGCAGCGATGACACGCTGTTAAACTTTATTCTTCAGTGCCGGAAAAAGTATCGCAATGTGCCTTATCACAATTTTTACCATGTTGTGGATGTTTGTCAAACCATATATACATTCCTGTATTATGGTAAGGCCTGTGAAAAGTTGACGGAGCTGGAGTGCTTTGTACTCTTGGTAACAGCATTGGTCCACGATCTTGATCACATGGGATTGAATAACAGTTTTTATCTCAAGACAGAGTCCCCTCTTGGGATTCTATCAAGTGCGAGTGGTAATACCTCTGTACTGGAGGTACACCACTGTAATCTTGCGGTTGAGATTCTTTCTGATCCTGATTCTGATGTATTCGGAGGTCTTGAGGGAGCGGATCGTACCAGTGCTTACCGTGGAATGATTGATTGCGTGCTCGCAACTGATATGGCTAAACACAATGAACTACTGAATTTATTCCTGACAGCAATGGAACGACCATATGATATTAATGACACAAATAGTAGGCAAATGGTTATGGATGTATTAATGAAAGCTGGAGATGTTTCTAATGTAACAAAACCTTTTGACATCTCTCGTTTATGGGCAATGGCAGTGACAGAGGAGTTCTATCGCCAGGGTGATATGGAGAAAGAGAAGGGTGTCGAAGTTCTACCCATGTTTGACCGCTCAAAGAATACTGAGCTTGCTAAGGGCCAAATTGGCTTTATTGATTTTGTTGCTGGTCCATTCTTTAAGAAAATTGTGGATGCGTGTCTGAGTGGTATGACTTGGGCTGTTGAACGTGTGTCTAGCAACCGTGCGCAATGGGAACGGACGCTAGCTGCCCGAACTTCTTCAGTGGGTGGCAACTGATGTATCAATACAGTGATTACTAGAGTGAAATATGTATTTTTGTGTTGTTGGAAGTGCTTTTTTTGTTTTTTTTTTCTTAAAGGGTGCATTATAGAAACGGTTGTAGCCTTGCTCATAGGGTTTTTTTTCAGAAGTTTCTTGTGTGTGCAACTGTTTTTTTTTTTTTTCCTTTGACTTTATGGAGCTGTGGTAGTGTGGTAGTGACACTTTGGGGTTACTACCCAAAGTTCTCTTTTCTATTATTTCTCTTTCTCACTCCCACTGCGAAAAATATCTATATATATATATATTTATATATCTATGTTTTTGTCGCTCTCTCTCTCTCTCTCTCTCCCTCTCTCTCTCTCTATATATATATGTATATATATGGTTTTTTTTGTTTGCTTGTGGGCTTTTACTTTTTTTGTGTATATGTTTTATTAAAACAATTCTTTTTTTTTTCTTTCTTTCCTTCTTTTCTTCCTCTTATACAAGACAAGTTTTTTTTTTCTTCTCTCGTTTCGTTTAAAGGCACCGCGATGACATCTGAGATCAGTGAAAAGGCCTTCCCCCTCGCCGGCGACCGCCTGACACAGACCATTCTTGATCTAGTGCAGGAGGCCAGTAACGCCAAGATGATCAAGAAGGGTGCTAACGAGGCCACAAAAGCTCTCAACCGTGGCATTGCTGATCTGATCGTTCTTGCGGGAGACACCAAGCCAATTGAAATCCTCCTTCACCTCCCGCTTCTCTGCGAGGACAAGAACGTGCCGTACGTGTTCCTTCCATCGAAGGCAGCGTTAGGTCGGGCCGCACAGGTCTCCCGCAACGCTGTGGCTCTCGCAATTTTACAGGCAGAGAACAGCCCCATTTCCTCCAAGGTCCAGGCCGTGAAGCTGGAGATTGAGCGCCTGCTCTAGGTATCCGGGTTGTGCAAGAGCTGACGAGACGTCATCCTTGAAAAAGATTCAAGGGCATCACCTACCCATTTTTAAAAATGAAATATTGTTAAAGTGAAGGGAAAAGAAAAAGAAAAAAAAAAGAAGAAATGAAAAAAAAATGAAGGAGACAACAAGGGACATCTGTGAAAGAGGCTTATATAAAAAGGGGTCTTTGCACTAGTTCAATGAAGATAGAAACAGATAGTTAAAGATATGTCCCTCCTAAACGTTTTAAGACATTCCCCCAATTTTCACTCCTTTGATTTCTTTTTTTTTGTTCTTTTTTTTCTATTTATTTATTACACATGATTTCTTATTTGGTCGTGAATCTTGGAAAATAAAAGAAAATTGAACAAATGGATATTTTGCTTTTTTTTTTTTCTGTGTTTTGTTTTTTTGTCTTCTTTTTTCTTTATTTTACATAAATTAGTAACAGAAGGAGCTCCTTAGTACAGTGATGTCAGGTCAGTGTGTTGCCAAGTGCGACGGCTACAGTTCATTGCGAACCGAGTGTGCGCGCGATCCATGTTTGGGAGAGGGAATGTGTAAATTATTGGATTCAAGCATTACTAACTGTGCCGAGTGGTGCTGTGAAGGACGGGGTGGATACGTATTCTTCGTTGTTTTATTTTTCTGTGCGGGGACGTGTGCGTTGTTCTCCATGTACTATCTTAGGCGACTCCACCAGGCAAATGTGGCTGCAGGTGTTGTCACTGAAGAAGGTGAACAGATTGAAGTGCCACCTGAACAAGATGAAAACTCGGGGGCAACGCAACCGCGGCGTAAGCGGCGCGTAGTTACAGTTGATCCGGAACTATTTAAAGCCATTGGTGTTGCACCACCAGTAGAGGATAGATCAGGTGTTCCTGCTAATAAACGCTAGTGTAGTAGTGATGGTAACGTACTATTTTGCGGCTTTTTCAGTTTTTAGTGTAATTATTAACTCTCGAGATGGAAATATTATTATATTTTAGTTGTTTTTTTTTCTTTTTTTTGCTTTTGTTTTTGTTTTTGTATTTTTGGTTGTTGTTGTTTTTTTTGTTGTTTTTGTTTTATTTCCTATTCAAGCTAAGTATTAATTGCGGATCTGATTAAAAAAAAAAAAAAAAACTATGGCAAGCGCATCGTCTCCTGGAAAGGTGCTAATCCTTGGTGGCTTTATCGTTGTTGAAGGACCCAATGTTGGTATATCCATTGGCACTACAGCACGCTTTGAGACACGTGTGGTATTTGGAGAAAAATCACCGGATGAGAAGTGCCACGTGCACTTTGTTTCACCACAATTCAACAAAGAATATAGATTTGAGTGTACTGTGAAGGATGTGACTGAGTCAATTGTTTCAGTTACACAAATTGAAGGTTCCTCATCTCCTTTTCTTTACTACAGTGTTCTCTATGCAGTGGCTGCAGTTGTATCACAAGGTGGTGATATTCGAAAAACCATTACATTAGAATTGTTTGCCGATAACGATTTTTATAGTCAGAGAAACTACTTGGAAGCAGAAGGAAAACAAGTGACTGTAGCCAATTTGCGCACATTGCCTCGTCATCTCCCTCTTGTGGGTGATGTATCTAAGACAGGATTGGGATCATCTGCCGCTATGACAACCAGTGCAGTGGCATGTTTGTATAGATTTCTTATTAACAGCGATTCTATGGGTACGAAAGAAGTTGAACTTATCCATCGTACTGCTCAGATTGCTCATAGCGTAGCACAAGGTAAAATTGGGAGTGGATTTGATGTCTACACAGCAACCTATGGTACTTGTCTCTATCGCCGTTTTCCAGCTAAGTATATTGAAAAGATTATGAACGATAATGAACCTCCAAAAAGTGTTGCAGTTGTTAATTTTGCAGATTGTGTAAACCTTGAGAAGGAATGGGTTGAAAGAGTCCCATTCCGATTACCATTGGGTTTAAAAATTGTACTTGGAGATGTGCACCAGGGAGGTACAGGTACACCAGGGATGGTATCTAAAGTGATGGCATGGAGGAAGTCTGTTGCAAATGATCCGGAAAGCCTTTGGAATCATCTTGCTGAAAATAATGAAAAATACGTCAAGGCTCTTCGTTTGCTAATAAAACATGCCGATGAAAAACCGGCAGAATACATGGATGCAGTTGAGAACTTGAAGCGTGTTGTGATAGCTCAGCATACACCTAAAAACGAATCTGAACGACTTTGGATAGAAGCGGCTACATTCGCTAATACAAGTCGACGTTATTTGCGTGAAATGGGACATGCTGCTTCTGTGGAAATTGAACCCAACGTATTAAGCGCTTTGTTGGATGCTACTTGTGCGATTCCAGGTGTTTTTGCAGTGGGTTGCCCTGGGGCAGGTGGTTATGATGCTGTGTTCGCCCTTGTGATGGGTGACGAGACCTGTTCAGTGGTTGAGGAATTCTGGGAACGATATAAGAATGTACATGTTTGTCCATTGTTAGTACGTGAAGATGCTAAAGGACTCATTCTTTCGTAAGAGACATTTTTTTTTTTTTCTTGTCTGTCTGTGTGTATTTTTATTTTTAGGGGTGTGGCTGAGATGGGGGTGACGAGAGAGAGAGAGAGAGAGAGAGACAGAGTTTGTAGGTGATTTTTTTTTTTTTTTTTTTGTGAGGGCGATAATCTTCATAGGGAAATATATGAGATTCTCAGGAGTATTTGTTTTACTTTAATTGTAATTGTTTATTTGTTGTTTATCTTCTTTTTTTTTGCTCTTTTTTGTTATATTCTTGTTGACCTTATTTCTAGTTAGCATCATTGTGAGAGGAGGATAAAGTATAATACAAACGGCTAATTATGCTTGAGGCTCAAGTTCAGCAAGCTAATTTGTGGAAGCGACTCGTTGAGTGCATTAACGGTCTTGTGAATGAGGCAAATTTTGATTGTAACCCTGGTGGTCTTTCTATTCAAGCGATGGACACCAGTCACGTTGCTCTTGTGCACATGCTTCTTCGTGATGACTGCTTCACAAAGTACCAGTGCGAGCGCAACAGCATTCTTGGTCTCAATCTCGCCTCTCTGTCGAAGGTGCTGAAAATCATTGAAGCCTCTGACAGCCTGACGCTGCGCCACGAGGATGACTGCGATGTGGTCACCCTTACCTCTGAAAACGTTGACCGGAGCCGTAAGTGTGAGTACCAGCTGAAGCTGCTGGAGATCGAGGCGGAGGCGATGTGCATTCCGCAGCTGGACTACAAAGCCACCGTGACGCTGAGCTCGCAGGAGTTTGCGAAGATTGTGCGGGACATGACGGTCTTTGGTGAGACAGTGACGATTGAGATTGGGCGGGAGGGCGTGAAGTTCAGCTCCGCCGGCGATGTTGGGGAGGGCTACGCCTTTCTGCGGTCGGTGGGGGTCCCGGGCGGCCAGGCGGGCCGGGGGAAGGCCGAAGTGAAGGCGGAGGAGGACGAGGACGGCGCCGGCGGGCGGGGAAAGACAGAAGCGAAGGCCGTCGGCGTCGAGGTGCGCATGGACGAGCCCATCACACTCTCCTTCGCACTCCGCTTTATGAACATCTTTGCAAAGGGAGCCACACTCAGTGATCGCGTCTCACTCAACTTTGCAAAGGGCAGTCCATGCATGGTGGAGTTCAGCATCGATCAGGTCGGGTATCTGCGCTACTACCTCGCTCCAAAGGTAGACGATGAGGAGTAGTGGAAGGGATTCCTCCTCTTCCTCTTCTTCTTCTTCCTCCACCATTACCATTACCATTACCATCTTCATCACCACTTTGACACTTTATCCACTCGCGTTCAGAGCAGGCGAGAAATAAGGGGTAGGAGAGCAGGGGCAGAAGAAAAAAAAAAAGGAGAAAAGAACAAAAGAAAAGAAAGAGCAAAAAGAAAAAAAATGAAGGAAAGAAACCGAGAAGGATGAAATAAAACAAAACAAAACAAAAAAAAAAAAAAAAAACAAAAATAAAAAAAAGTGAAGGGTAGTTGTACTTATTCCCTCATTATCATGATACATTCCATAGAGGAGGAGTGGGGAAAATGAACGTGTGTGTGTGTTTGCACACGCATACACATGCAAAGAGTTGCTGTTCATTCATTACATGATTGTGAATAAAGCACGCAGGGTAGTTAAATTTCCCTATGTTGTTTTTTTTTTTTTTTACTTTCTTGTATTTCCCCACCCTCAATATCATTTAACAAAAAAGAAAAAAAAAGAAAAACATAATCTCTTCTGGTTTCCATCTTTTCATTCATTTGTTTTGCTTTACTATCTCTATATTTTAAAGAAAAGGTTTTTTTTTGTTGTTGTTCTTGAAAGATGGTACTTTGTGTCATGACTCTTAAGCATCATGGTGTTTTAGATAATAAAAGAAAAAAAAAAAAGAAGAAAAACGATGGGATTATACTATTTGGTTTTAAAAGTTAATAATTACTTGGTATTAATTTGTTTTCTGTTTTCTCTCCTCATTTTCTAAATTTTCTTTCCTTTTCCTTTTGCTCTACCACGACCTTGGTTTCGTTGTACTGGAATTATTTACGGACACAAAAACAAACAAAAAAAAAAGAAAAACAAAACACAACTCATTTAAGAACGTTTCGTCGTCTTTTAACGGTGTTTCATAAGAAGATGTCAGGTGCTGCTGCTGTTGCTCCTCCTAATACTACTGCTGCTGCTGCTGCTACAGAGCCTGTACTGGAGGTGAAAAAAGACCTGCGGCTTCTGCAGACAGGCCGGCCAGTGCAAGGGTGTACCAACACACCCGATCTTCTGGAAAAGCACAATGTCATTACTGGAGGAAAGCCGTACTTTCGATTCCCCCCTGAGCCTAATGGTTTTCTGCATATTGGACACGCAAAGAGTATGAACTTGAATTTTGGCTGCGCTGTTGCTCACAGTGGAAAATGTTATTTGCGATATGATGACACCAATCCAGAGACAGAGGAACAAGTGTATATTGATGCTATTGCAGAGATGGTGCGATGGATGGGTTGGAAACCAGACTGGATTACTTTCTCTTCTGATTATTTTCAGCAGTTATATGATTTTGCCATTCAACTTATTAAGGATGGTAAAGCCTATGTTGACCATTCCACTGCTGATGAAATAAAGAAACAACGAGAAAATCGTGAAGAAAGTAAGTGGCGTAATCGACCTGTAGAAGAAAATCTCCTTCATTTTGAATATATGCGACAAGGGAGATATGCAGAGGGTGAAGCAACATTACGGGTAAAAATTGATATGAAGAGTGATAACCCAAATATGCGTGATTTTATCGCATATCGTGTGAAGTATTCTGCCCATCCACACAGCAAAGATAAATGGTGCGTCTATCCCAGTTATGATTATACACACTGTCTAATTGATAGTCTTGAAAATATTGATTACAGTTTGTGTACATTGGAATTTGAGACACGACGAGAAAGTTACTTTTGGTTACTTGAACAGTTAAATCTCTGGAGGCCACATGTCTGGGAGTTTAGCCGCCTTAACGTAACAGGATCATTACTTTCAAAGCGAAAGATAAATGTCTTGGTAAAGAAAGGCATCGTTCGTGGATTTGATGATCCACGTCTTTTGACACTGGCAGGTATGCGTCGACGTGGATATACACCAGAGGCTATCAATCGTTTCTGTGATCTTGTGGGTATAACACGTTCAATGAATGTTATTCAAGTTTCTATGCTGGAGCACGTTTTACGTGAAGATCTTGATGAACGTACAAATCGACGTCTCATGATTGTGGATCCCATCAAGGTTGTCATTGATAACTGGGATGGTGAAAAGGAAGTGGATTGTCCCAATCACCCACGGTGTGAAGAGCGGGGATCACGAAAAGTGAAATTCACCAAAACATTCTATATTGATCGCAGTGACTTCCGAACGGAGGATAACAATAGCAAGTTCTACGGTTTGGCCCCTGGTCCACGGGCTGTTGGATTAAAGTACAGCGGTAATATCATCTGCCGCAGCTACGAGTGCGATGCGGAGGGGCGGCCATCCCTCATTCACGTTGAAGTGGACTTTGAGCGGGCGGTGAAGCCAAAGACAAACATCAGTTGGGTGAGTGAGACACATGCCGTGCCTGTGGAGTTCCGTCTCTACAGTTATCTGCTGAAGGATGATCGCGCAGCCATTGATCCAGAGTTCCTCAAATACATTAACGCCGACAGTGAACAGATCGTGCAGGGATATGCAGAGCCGGCTGTGCGGGAGGCGAAGGTGTTTGAATCGATGCAGGCGGAACGCTTTGGGTACTTTGTGGTGGACCCCGACACAACGGCTGAGCGCCTCGTAATGAACAGAGTCTTGACACTCAAGGAAGATAAAGAGAAGAGCACCAACAACAACAATAATAATGCTAACGCCGCTACGAACAAGAATAACAACAAGAACAAAGGTAAGTAGAGTGGTACGTTAACGGATCGTTGTGTTTTTCTTTTTAATGTTTCTGTTGTTGTTGTTGATCACGTACGTTCTCTGTCTCTTCATATCTTCTTTTTCATCACTTTAAAAAAGAGAAAAAAAAAAAAAAAACGTCGTTTTGCCTTTAACGGAGCAATATACAATGACAGGAATAACTTAGCAGCTTTCTTCCTGGACTTGTATATTGTTTAGATACGTAAGTGTTTTCACTTGTTATTTCAATATGTGTTCTCTTTTATTTTTTGTTATGGTTATCATTAGTATTGTTATTATATACGTGATCTTTTTTTTTTTTTTTTTTACCTTTGTTACTCATTTGTTTTCTCTTTTTTTTTTCTTTTTCTTTGCTCTTTCTTACTTTATATATGTATATTGTTTTTAAATAATACATTGTATTTCATAAAGAAGTCTTTTGACCGGGTGGAACAGAGATGTCCATGGCACCAGGTGCGAATGCGAGTCTATCCCCGACCTCAACGGATGAGGGTAGTAATAAAGATTACGTGAAGATGTTAAGAGGCCTACCAGACGGTTTAGCTCACGCGACTACTGCAACGCAGGCACGATTTGTGAACGAGTATGATCCCCTTTATGATAAGCCGTATACCCGTTATGAACTCAATACTGGACGCTACCTGGATGAAGAGCTCTGCCGCGTTCTTGAGGATGATCGGCGCTCTCAAACAAAACACCATTTGCAGACTAATAAAACAGACAAGGCGTATATGCTTGCACTTATTGCCCACAGTTCAATTGTGCGCTCTAAGGACTGAAAAAAAAGGGATACTCATTTTTATTTTTGTGTGTGTTGTTGTTGTTGTTGCTGCAGAATAAAAGTCGTTCCTATGCATTTATATATCTTTTTTTTTTTTTTTTTTACTTGAGTCTCTAAATACCCTTTGCAGAAAAGGGTAAAAAAAAAAAAAAAATGTCATGGTCCAGTTTTTTTTGGCGACTTTAAAAAAAAAAAAAGAAAAGAAAATAAACAAAGAGGAAGTCATGTTTTCTTTACCAACTTTTATTCATTTCAAGTTATGTATATTCGTCCAGATTTGATTCCTGCTTTCTTCTTTTGAATTCATTTGTATACCATGTTTTTTTTTTTTTTTTTTAGTTTTTTTTTGGGATTTACTCCCCCACAAAAAAGAAAAAAGAGCCCCCTCCTTCTTTTTTTTCTTTCTTTTTTCTGTGAAATAAGTGCTGTAATTCTTCCTGATTTCTTTTTGCTATTTTTTTTTTTTTTTATTCCATGTGATCTGAGTTTATTGTCAAAGGGGTTAGTGGGATTGTAACCAAAGAAAACAACGACAACGAGAGAAAAAAAAAGAAATCATTAGTACACATAGCACCAATAGCCCTACACCAATCTACAGAAATAACAATAAAAGAAAAGAAAAAGAAAAAAAAAAGAAGGAAGAGAAATAAAAGAATAAGGAACAGAGATGAGTAAGCGTCAGCGTGGGTCGGACGAAGCTGCCGTACGAAAAGCCATAGAGCTCATTTGTCAACGCCCTGCAAAACCGGAAGAATTACAGTCAGCGGCATTAACACCTCTGGAAAAACAAGTAGTGCAATTGAAGGAGTCTGTCCCTGAAGATGCATTGTTGTTAGTGGCGTGTGGGTACAGAGTTAAATTCTACGGACGGGATAGTCGTGTGGCTAGTCGTCGTTTGGGTATAATGTGTATTCGAACGACTCCATTCGAGTACAGTAGTATTCCTTATGTTCGAGTCAATTTATATATTCACCGCCTTGTGGCTATGGGGTATCGTGTGGCTTTTGCCGATCAAGAGAATGCGTCCATTCGAGCAAGTAATGGAAATGCGAAGGGCATTTTCACCCGAGAGATTTCACGTGTGTACAGTCGAGGGACACTTTTACCATCGGAGGTGATTGGAGATTCCAATGCAACCGCCATCGCCTCTTCTGCCGCAGTGGATACGTCAGAACAGACGGATGTAGTGGAAGAAGAAGAGGAGGACATACATACTTCTGATGTTCTTTGCACTTCACTTAAGGAAGCATCATCCGAGTTGTATATGTGTTTTTTAAAAGTCCCATCATTATTATTATCATCATCATCATTATCATTATCATCATCACAGACACCTGTTGCGATGGAAGTTAAACTTGTTAGTTTTGTGACGTATTCCGTATCTTGCCATCATGTCACAACAGAGACGGAACTGTTGGATGTATTGCAGCGTCATGATATTGTGGAAGTTATTATTTTTTCTGAAAATTCCATAGAAAAGAAAAGCCAAGATAGAAACACATCTCCTCTACAGTGTTTACCAGAGGGTTACGCTTCAGCTTTAAACACAATTCTCCCACTACATTTTGGTCCAACTTGTAATGGGGAAGAAGATGGCCGTTCAGTGACGGTATGTGTAGAGAAGGGCGCTGGTACGATGGATGAGTTAATTGCAAAATACCTTGTACCATATAAACTTGATAAAGTTTATGAAAAAATGTGCGCTTCTTGCGGTGAATTATTATCATCATCATCCTTATCCTTATCCTTATTACATGATAACAAGGAAGGTATTCATAACAGTAATGAAAAAATGGAACTTCCAGGTAGTACATTAAGTGCATTGGATGTTTTTTATAGTAGTATTGGTACCAAAGGTTCTCTGTTAGCTTTACTAGATCACAATCTTACTGTCCCTGGTGTACGGCGACTGCGAATGTGGGTTGCAGCTCCACCATGTGACTTGTGTACAATCTTCTCTAGAAGAGATGCGGTGTCCTTCTTACTACAAGGCAAAGATGGAAATACTATAACGCATCTATTACGGGAATGTGCAAAGTTTGGTGATATTGAGGCAACACTTGGAAAACTTCAATCTAAACGATGTACTATCGCAGAATATCTTCATTTGTTGCGGGCTGTAGCGACTACATCTCAACTTGCTAGTGATATCCTCTCTGAATCCACGGAGGAGATCAACAAACTTATTCAAGAATTACTACTAAGTATTACTTCTGTAGATATAACTAGTTTTTTACAATCTTGTCAATCTGAAGTGGAATCTCAAGCTACCACTCCATTAGACTATTTTACAAAGTCTAATGTTTCTCTTCCTACTACTATGGAAATTCATGTAAAGGCTCGTGATAACGCACTTCGTTGCCTTGATGAGGAACTAGAAAAGATTCGCTTAACATTAAATATGCCAACTTTGGAATATCGTACAATAGCAGGAACTTCTTTTATTATTGATGTACCACAAGCGAAATGTGATCGAGCTCCAAAGGAATGGTTAGTACTAACGAGAACTAAGAGTCATGTGCGATTTCATACTCCTAATATTATTAATTTTAACATAGAACTTTCCTCTGCAAAGGAGCGTCTTCTTATTGCAGCGAATGAGGCATGGCAAGAGAAACAAGAACAAATTGCGAATTCAAGAGAAATTTTAAATATATTTCAGAATGTCATTAATGTTGTTGCAACTCTTGATGCTCTTCGTTCTCTTTCTGTAACCTCATCTGCTCCTGGTTATGTTGCCCCTGAAATATCAGAAGACACTCCATATCTTTCTATTATAAATGGTCGTCATCCTGTACTTGATAAGATCATGCGTGGTGGTTATGTGGGTTGTAGTGTGCGGTTGTCAAGAGGCGGTGCGTGGATATTGACAGGCCCAAACATGGGCGGTAAATCAGCACTCATGCGAATGGTTGGTGTGTTTGTTGTGATGGCTCAATTGGGCTGTTATGTTCCCGCAACGGCCGCGCAATTACCACTTTTCAAAGCGATTTATTGCCGTATGGGGGCGAGTGACTCTTTGTTGGAGGGCGCCTCTACATTTCTGAAGGAAATGGAGGAGACAAGCCGCATTCTACGATCCCCGTTTGTATCATCTTCATTAGTGTTGTTGGATGAAGTTGGGAGGGGAACCAGCAGTTTTGATGGGATCGCCGTGGCTGCGGCAACACTGGAGTATCTTCTGCAGCGGAAGGCCACCACTTTGTTTGTAACGCACTATTCACATCTGTGTGAGCCGTACGTGAATGGGGCATCCGGGGAACACGTGGACTGCTACTACATGGGCTTCCGTGAAGAAAAGAACACCAACACTAATAATAATAATAATAATAATAACAATAACAATGATGATGATAATAAGATTGATAAAGTGAAGGAAGAAAATGGAACTAATAATAATACTAATAGTCATAGTGATAATAATAATAATAACACGGTGGAGGCGTCAAATTTAGTGTTCACATATCAACCAACACGAGGTATCACACCATCAAGTTTTGGAGTGCGAGTTGCGCAGATGGCGGGCCTTCCTTCTGCTGTTGTCGCAGAGGCACAACGACTGAGTGCACTGGAAGAAAAGGAACAGACCGCACGTGTGGCTTTAATGCAACTACGACGTTTCGTTACGGCCTCTTCTTTTTAATCCATACACAAAACATAGAAGAAAAAAAAAGGAAAAAGAAAAGGAGAAAAAAAAAAAGAAGAATGTTTGTTTTTTTCAATTTACTTGGTATTTTTGTTTTCCTCTCTGTTTTCATCCTGGTTTTGCATCATTCTTATTATTTCTTCTTTATTATCACATTATTTCTCTTTCTTTCTTTTTTTCTTTATTTCTGTCTTATTACTATTTTTATTTTGTTTGGTATCTTCTTATTTTGTGAAATTTCTTTCTTTCTTTCTCTTAATTGCAGGTTGTGTATATCTAATTTGTATTTTGATTTTGTTTTCTTTTTCTTTTTTCTTTTTCTTTATGCTGAACGTGTATATAACGAAGAAGGGGTCGTTCAAAAAAAAAAAAAAGAGATGATCTCAGTCTATACATACATATGCCTTAGCTTTCTTTCGCTGATATTGTTTTTTCTGGACTATGCCTATGCGTACCGTGAGTATTTTACAACAGTAGTAGAGTTGACCAATTCACCCGCATTTCGTCTTGTTTGCGTCAATGGCTTTGTTGCCTCAACGATTCTACTCTGGCGTGTTAGCCGCAAAGTATTCTTTGGCACATTAAACCCTGAAGAGAATGATATGGTAAACCGCAAACTTCCCTTTTATGTGATGGAGTGTCTCGTGGTGCCTTTTTACTTTGAGAGCACTATCTTCAATCGAGTGGGTGTGATCTCATTGTTAACGGTGGTTTTTGGCATGCTGCACCGGGTTGCCCAGGAGCGGGTGACGACACTGCACATCACGGAGGTCCCTGCAGTGCGAAAACGCATGTTGTGGGGATTGGCGCTTTTTTTTCTTGTCGCCATGCCGCTTGATGTGTATGTGGTGTTTGATCTTCTTGTGAATACCAGTTGGCAGTATGAGAGACAAG
Source organism: Trypanosoma theileri (assembly GCF_002087225.1). NCBI lineage: Eukaryota > Euglenozoa > Kinetoplastea > Trypanosomatida > Trypanosomatidae > Trypanosoma > Trypanosoma theileri. The sequence continues at coordinate 475,246 of NW_021639860.1, read as the reverse complement.
TGGGTCTATACTACACCATTGCCCTTTTGTACACCCAATTCGCTATTTCCAGCGTTAGAATAGTTGTGCGAATTCTCTTCTCAGAAGTGATAGGTGTGGCCAATCACAGTGGACTCGCGTTTTACGTGGAGTCATTTTTCTCTATTTCTAAAAGTATTGTTATTTTCGCCACCTTCGCGTATGTATCTACAGTAGCACAGGTACCTATCCCACTTGTGCGGTTGTTGGTTCACCATGTTATTAGTTTCTGCGATAAGATCCGTCGACTCATACGTTACTGGTCCCTCATGCGGCTTCTTCACTCCATACGGAATGCCACAGAAGAAGATATTGCCCGTGACCCACGCTGCTCCATTTGTCATGATGATATGACGCCCACGCAGGATTGCAAATGTCTCCCGTGTATGCATTGTTATCATCAGTCTTGTCTGCGGCCCTGGTTTGAGAAGATGTCTACATGTCCATGCTGCCGAACAGACTTGTTGCGTACATCCACAAATACAACAAGAACGGCGAATACACCAGCAACTCCTCAACCACGCGAGGGACATGCTGGAGCAAACCCACAAGTTTTTACTGCACAAGAGCAGTGGCATCCACCGAATGAAGAGGAAATGCGTCGATCATATGAACAGTATCGCGAGGCTTTTGGAGTTGGGCGACAGCGTCGGGAAGTTCGTACAACTTCTGCTGAACCACTATCACAACAACAACAACAACAACAACCGCGTGTTCACATAGTAGGAGTAGGCACACACCGGACTTATGTAGTGAGCCGAGAAGAAGCCGCAGCACTTGGGGCTGCTGCCGCTGCCGCTGCTGCTAGAGTCGCGCTTCCTCCATCTGCGAGAGGACTTGTGGAAGGAAGAAATCTTGGAATAGCAACAACAGCAACAACAACAACATGTACTGATGAGAGTCGAACTCTGCAGCAGCCAGGATCACGGGATCTCCAACGTTTAGAAGCTTACAAAGCATATGAGGAGGCTGTGAGAGCCGCAACAGATTTACTACACCAGCGATTACAAGCGATTGATATTGCTACGAATGAAAATAATGCTGCAACTTAAAGAGGGATGGAGGAAAAAAAAAAAGTTTTTTTTTTGTGTTTGTATTATCTTTTTGTGCGACGTACAAAATACATATATATATATATATATATATATATATATATATATAT
>NW_021639860.1:463942-473977 GCF_002087225.1 Trypanosoma theileri | reverse complement strand
AGATTCTCTTTACAGAATTTTTTAGGGGCCAAAGTTTCGTGCTTAAGGTTCATTGTGGTACCTTTGTTTAAATTTCATTATTGTTGTCCTTTGCGATACAAACAGTAATGAGAGTTCAAGTAAAAGTCCTCATGTACCTAAAAAGTGAAGTTTTATGGAAGTGAAAAAAGAAGGAAAAGAGAGGATTGAAAGGCAATGAAGACTGAAGCAGATATTAAATTATGTTGCTCTTTTCTTATTATTTCTTCTTCTTGATTCCTCACTCTCGCTGCAATGTGTATATATATATATATCTTTATTGTTATTATTAGTCTGTGATGCTGTTATTGCTATTCTGCAGTGTTGAAATTTTTTCATTTTTTTTTTCTTTTTTTTTTGTTGTTGTAATAATGTATGTATGTGTCCTTACAATCCTTATATGTACAGTTTCTTCTTAATAGTAGAAGGAAGTGGGGGGAGACAAATAGAGGCGAGCAAACGGAGCCGTGTTGGAGTGCTTCCTCGCTTGCCAGCAGCCATAGCAGCCATAGGCACAGAAGCCTTAACTATTAGTATTTACTGCGGTCATATCATTAACAAAAGAAGAAGAAAAAAAAGAAAAATAATAATGTTCCGCGGCAATCTGCCTTGTCTTGCGTCTCTTCGCTATCGTCGGCCGTACTGGATGCTTTTCCTCACTGGTGTGGACAACTGGAAGATTTACACCGTCATTCAACAGCCAGACCACCAGCGAACAGAGATGCTGTACCAGGCCTGGCTTGGTGGACTCGACAGACCCTACACACGCCCAAAGTGTATGGCCCACCAGCCACTGTGGCTCAGTAAGAAGCGACACATGTTGCGCAAAGACCGCCTGGATGGACCGGAAACACCATTAGAGAAATATGTGTTGGAGTGGCACAGACGCTTTCACTCCTTTCAGGGAACCGAGCGACCCACCGTGGAGGATTTACACACCGCACTGGACTTGGTGGAGCGACCACTAGATCTCAGCTACGCATTTCAACTGTTAAATCAATGTCGTAATATTAATAATATCCGTTTCGCAGAGGACACTTTTCTTCTCTTTTTAGAGGCTTGTCTACGTGTTGACAGGAAAGATTGTGCGGTGTATGGGGCAGAGCATGCTGAGACTTTGGGTTTTTGGTATATTGACGAGAATCATCGACGGTATCTTAACGGAGAGCAGAGTTGGTATAAGTTATCCCCGCTGGATAACATGTATTACCCACTGGAGGAGAATACAGAACTCAACGCCGGGCGGTCGTCAACATCACCGGCGGGCACTACGCAGTCAGAGGCTGACCGTACTGTAAAGACTCCAGCTGCAGAGATATTAGGGGCAGAAACAGCAGATGTTTCTCCATCTGGAGTTGGAATGGAGGGAGTGGAGAGTAGTTCTGTGGATGACGAAATTGCACGTCTTGAGGCTGAGTTAGCTGCATTGGAGAATGAGGAAAGCAAGAGCAACTCAAAGAAGTGAGGTTTTTTGTTGTTATTTTATTTTTCAATTTAATTCTTACACGATTCGTGCTCTTGTAATTACTCTTTTTCTTCGCTTTTGTGAATCTGGCTAGTTACTAGCTTTTTCTTTTTTTTTTTTCTTTACATTTATTCAAATAACGAAAAAAAAAAAGAATAAAATAAAAACAAAAAAACGACTTGTAACCCCTGTTCTTGCTCTCGAATTCATTCTTGTTTCTTTTTTTTTTTATTATTATTGATTTCTTAACACTTTTGTATGACTTTCTCTCTTTCTTCTTTTTTTTTTTTCCTCCTTTACTCCTCTCTTCTCTCATTCTATTATTGTTATTATTCACTTGTACTTTAAGGGTAATTTAGGAAAGTTGCCATAATGGACTCTCTCGTGCTTAATTCTCTTGCAAACACCTTCGTTCCACAAGTAGCTGCAGACTGGCTCTCTGCTTTCTGTGAGAAAACTGGACAGGCTTGGGGTCCTAATGGTTCAGAGAAACTTTTCTGGTATCGATCTCCAAAGGTTCATATATTTGAATTTTTGGTACTGCACCTATTTGTTTTTTTCTGTTTTCGTGCTAGTCGGGGTTATTTCACTAATATAACTAAATATGAAGGACGAGGAGAGGTATCACGTGGTAGGTCTACTAAAGGTCGTCTAAATAAATTATTAGGAATAATTTTTCTCTTCTTGTGGGTTTTACAGTTAATTTTCAAGGCTTTACGACCAACCCCTTTTGTACAAATGGGATGGTTATTAATGCCTTGTCATCTTATTACACTTATTTGGGCATTTGTTCTTTTACGACAAAAAGAGTCAGAGTATGCGTTAAATGTATATTTGGCAACTCTCGCAGCGGATTATCACTGGGGTCCTGCAGCGGCATCTCTTGTTCCTGATTTTGGGGATCACCAGTACCGTATTGAGAGTTACTTTTTCGTCTTCCATCACGGATTATTACTTATTATGCCATTTTATTTTTCAGCACGATATGAGTTATTACCCATGAATCTTAAACATTTATTACATGTAACAGCAGTAGCTGTAGTAGTAAACATTTGCCTATACACATTAATCTCATATATAAGTGGTCTCAATGTAAACTACATGCTGTATCCACCCCCAAAACTTTGGGGGGTTTTCCCTTTCACATCTAAGGCATACAGATTTTACATTATTGCAATTCTTATGGGCTGCACAGTAGTTTTTCATGTTATCATTAGCAAGTCTGGTGATATCATCAAGTGGATTTTGTCACGAGGGCGAAAGCGCAATGGTTTACACTTGAAGCGATCTGCGAAACGTCATTAAATATAATGGTTATTAATAATATTCTGAATGTTTCTTCTCCTGTGTTGCATTATTTTTTTTTTATCAGCGGGAGTTATGGAACTATCGACAGAGCTAAATGTGTTTTTTTTTTCCTTGTTGTTGTTATTGTTTTTTTTTTTTTGATATTTGTCTTATTTCTCCGTTTATGTTCTTGAGCATCGATTAATTTTTTTTTTTTCTGTGTGTGTGCGCTTATTTGAACCTTGAGTTCAAAGATACCATTTTTTTTTTTTCTGTTGTTGTTGTTACTTTTAGTGGTGTATATATATATAAATATGTATTTATGTATTTCATATGTTCTCTCTCTCTCTTTTTTTTTTCTTTTATGTCTTCCCCCACCCACTCAATCGCATGTAATCACCATGAATATATAAATCGTGTGAACGCAATCAATTAAAAAAGAAAACTCCGTTGCACACTTCCTCCCTGTGCAGCCAATGGGAACAGCCTTTAGTGCGGAGGTCAGCGACACGCGGGAGTTGGCAAACGCCTTCTTGGATACATTTGGCCGCGAATATGAGAAACTTTATGTGTGGGAGATGGTCCAGCATGTGCGGCGGGCCATGCAGCGGGAGGCGGAAACCAGCGGAGCCGCAGAGGCCGTCTGGCGATTATACTTCGCCCCTTATATTCCTGTGCAGATGAATGATCGTGATAGTGTGATGGCAGCCAAGTTAAGTAAACACCTAAAACACTGGAATCCACGTTATTTTGTGCTCCGCGGTGATTTTCTCCTCAACTACTATGAATCTCGTAATAATCATGTAGATGGGAAACCACCACTGGGAACAGTGAACTTGGGTTCTGTGGTGATTAACCGTGATGCCACACAAGCAGCAGAGGAGCGACTCGATAAACTTGCCGCTCTTTGCTCTACACCACGTACAGAGATCTCAGCAGAACCAGAAAAGTATCCCGATATGACAGTGGAATTATATCATCCTCGACGAGGCTCTATTTATCTACAATTTCCTATGAAAGACCGATATGAGATGTGGTGTAATATTTTTGAAAGAGTTCACTGGTTAATACCGCGAGTCTTTACAATGGATGGAATGCATCGACGTGCATTTATTGAAGCCTTTCGTCGGGCACGTGTTATGTGTGGATTGCCAGACTCTCTGGAGTTTAGCGGTCCTGAAACAACATCTCTACAAGATGCTGTCACTGAACTTGTGGATACTAAAGTTGTACCCAAACTTCTTATCAAGTTATCTAGTAAATCCTGGAGAGATCGAATTTCACAATTACATTCTTTTCAAGAAAAAACAGATGAATTATTAAAAAACTATGTATCAGGAAAGTGGCATGCAATACAAGGAAGGTCATGTGGACGTCGTGTACTCATAGAAGCAAGAGTACGTGACAATATGGAAGGAATTAATGCATTTGAAGAACCACTTCGTGAAGAGATGCATAACTACACTTGTAAAGAGACTCTAGCATTTATTGCCGAATATATAGAACCACCATTAAGAGAGTTAGCAGCTCTTGTAGCTCCACGTTTACGTCAAGTGTATGCCAGTGTACCAAGATTATATGAGGCATGTGTATCTCAAGGGAAAGTACACTATGAGGCACGAGAGGATCGTATGTTTCTTGTTTCCAAATACAATAGTATTGGTGAATGTTATGAATGCGAAAGAGAATTATGGGAGTTGCGAGATGTTGTTGCGGCACAGAAGGCGAAATTTAATGGTAGAGTCTTTGAATGGCTTGTTTTACAAGATAGTGTTATCCGTATTCTACGTCGGGTCATTGCGAACAGTATCTTTACATTTGAAACGGTGTTTGAACAGAACAAAATGCAACGACCATGGGATGATGCCTTTCGTGAAGTACGTACTTTAGTAGAAGCGGATAGTCGCACTATGACCCCATACGCCTTATCACTATTACTATACAATACAGCTGTACACTATTTCTGTGATGAACATGTACATCCATCCCTTGTGCGTCTCAAGGCGGTGATGATTACACCACTTGAGAATCGTGTAACGGAGGAATTACGTCCATTTATTCCAAGTATACAAGAAATAGTTGTGGATGTTCTTCTTGGGGATCTGCGCGATGTATGCCGCAGTATTGCTGAGAGTGCTCTCGCAGCTGCATAGTGCTTAGTGTCAGTCTACATCTGAAGAGGAGGAGGAGGGGCTCTCTGGTATCGAAAGAAAGAAATAATAATATGAATAATGTAAGAAAAGAAAAGAAAACAAGAGGAAGAAATAGAAAGAATGCATAAATGGGATTAGCCCGAGGATCGGGAATACTATATTGTAACGACTCGTACTTTATTAGTATTATTATTGTATTTTATTTGTTTTTTATTTATTATTAATTTGTTCTCTCTCTTTTTCTTGTTGTGGTAGGAGTTGTAAAACTATGTCTCTCTACATATATCAGTAACTGACTGCTCATATATTTCAGTATCGTTTTTTTTACCGTAAAGGATCTTTTTTTTTTTTATTATTATTCCATGCGTTGTGTGTGTATTTGACTCGTGTCATTCTCTAATTTTTTTCTTTATTTTTATTTTTTTTTTCTTTTTTCGTTGCTACGGTCTCTAACTCCCATTGGTATCAATCTCTTTAACTGATTTATTTATTTATTTATTTATTTATTTATGTATTTATTTATTTATTTTTATTTTTATTTTTTATCCTTGTGGTTCTATTCCTCTATTTATTCCCTTTCGCTCACTCACTGTCGCGGAGCTCAGTATTCTGTGGAAGAAGGAAAGAGAAGACTCGAAGAAAAAGGAAGGAGTAAAGAAGAAACGGAAAAAAAAAGAGAAACAAGAATTTAAAAAAAAAAGAAAAAAAAAATGGTTTACGCCCTTCTGGAGCTCCCTGCCGGAGTGGCACTCTTCAAGGTGGACGGCGAGAAGCAAAAGCTGAAGGCGCTGCTGCAGTTTAAGAGCACCGCGGATGCCCTTGCCACCACAACACAAGTTGTCAATGGTGAACTGGCAAAGCCGGTGCGCAAGTTTCTCAAGAAGAACTTTCTCGAGAAGGAAATCACAGAGGAGCTGGCGGTGGCGGATTCCAAGCTCGCCAAGGCCATTAAGGAAACCCTCGCCATTCCATGTATCCACGGTGATGAGACCCTCGCCACCTTCCGTGCCCTGCGCGCCAGTGTGGATGAGTTGCTGCAGGAGGTGTCGGCGGAACAAATGAACCAAACCGCCCTCGGTCTGGCGCACAACCTCAATCGCTACAAACTGAAGTTCTCCCCCGATAAGGTGGATATGATGGTGGTGCAGGCCGTCGCCCTGTTGGAGGATCTTGACAAGGAAATTAACAAGTATGCGATGCGGGCACGTGAGTGGTATGGCTGGCACTTCCCCGAGCTTGCCAAGATTGTGAATGACAACCTTCTGTATGCGAAGATTGTATTGGCGACCAAGACCCGCTTCAACGTGCGCGACACAGACTTCTCGGACTTCCTTGAGGAGGAGTTGGAGCAGAAGGTAAAGGAGGCGGCAATGGTGTCCATGGGAACAGAGATCGCCGAGGAGGATATTGAAAACATCTGCCGTCTCTGTAGTGAAGTCGTCGCGGCCGCGAAGTACCGCGAGACCCTCGCCGCCTATCTCAGTTCCCGCATGCAGACCATCGCCCCCAACCTCACCACGATGGTCGGCGAGCAGATCGGCGCCCGCCTCATCCAGAAGGCCGGCTCCCTCCTCTCCCTCGCAAAGTACCCCTCCTCCACTGTGCAGATCCTCGGCGCCGAGAAGGCACTCTTCCGCGCCCTCAAGCAGCGACAGGCAACACCAAAGTATGGTATTCTCTACAATGCGCAGGTGGTGGCGCGGGCCGCGGCCGCCAATAAAGGAACCATGTCGCGTGTGCTCGCCGCCAAGACATCGCTTAGTGCACGTATTGACTCCTTCGGTGAGGGCGACAACGCCCCCGCTTTGGAGTACCGCAGTAAAGTGGAGGAGCGGCTGCGGCAGTTCGAGGAGGGCGTCGCGTACGGACAAACAGGAAACGCACGCGGTGGTGGCGCCAAACTGCAGCAGAAGCGCCCACTCGGATCAGCGGGGGGTAACGGCCACAATAACAATAATAATAACAACAACGGAGGAGGCGCACCGTTCAAGCGGCCACGTATGGGAGATGGCGGCTTCGCTCGGCGTAACTAAAAAAAGAAAAAAAAAACTGAAAAGAAACAAACAAATATATACACATATCTCAAGAAGAGGAAGAAGAAGAAGAAGGACAGCAGCATGAACGATGACGACAACAATGTGAATGAGAAGCAGGAGGGATGATTCTGCTGAGGATGGTGAAGGAAAGAAAAAAAGGGGAAGAAAAAAACAAAAACAAAAAAACAACAACAACAACAACAAATGAACAAAAAAGAAAAGGAAGAAAAAAAGAAAAAAAAATGATGAAAAAAAAAAAGAATAAGTAAACAAAGAAATACAGTAATAGGATACTCTGATGAGGTACACACCAACCTGGAGGAGGAAAAAAAATAATAATGAGAGGAGCAGAGATACGATTTAAACTGCATCATTACAAGGACATTTACAATGGTATATCAACTACCGTGATGCAACAAAAAAACAAAAGAAAAGAGAGATAGAAACAATAACATCTCATTAAACTCTTTTCTTTTTCTTTCACATCACATACTGCTGGTACTACTACTGTTCTTTTTCTTGTTCTTGCTGTTGCTGTTGTTGTTGTTATTGTTTCCTCGTTGCGGTTGTACTTTTATCCATATTTTTCTCGTTGTTAAACCTTTTCCTTTTTTTTTTCTCAGCCGTTTTTTTTTTTTTTTTTTCCTTTTTCTTCTTCGTATCTACGTCTAAATCACAGGAGGAGACCCCAACTCCTTAACTGTTTAACAAGAAAAGGAAAAACAAAGAAAAAAAAATCACACATGAACATGAAATGAGTGATGAGAGTGAGAGTGAAAGTGAGAGTGTGAGATGAAGTGAGAGTGGGTGGGTAAGAATAATAAGACCGAATGGAAAAGTAAAAAGGAGAGAAAGAGGGTGAGAAGTGAAGATGAAGATAGAGAGGAAACAAAGAAAAACAAAAAAACAAATAGGGATAGAGTTTATATATATATTTTTTATATATACATACAGCATCCCTTTTTGAGTAGAATCTCTATCTAACTGTCTTAAATCACGACTTGTCTATTTTTCTATTTTTCTTTTTTTTTTTTTTTTTACAAGAATGGTACGAATAATAAATAAAAATTACCCACCCATCTTTTCACTCTCCATATACATTCTTTTTTTTTTTTCTTTCTTTTTTGTTATTGTTAAGTTTCACAACATTATATATATTTATATATTTCTTTGGGTGTGGCATCGCCTCGTGTAGCAGGGTTTTGACTATTTCTAGTCAGACTCGCTATATGTGTCTTTTCCTAACCCTTAAAAAACTAAAAAAAAAACATGTATTTATATTTCATATTTGTTTTTTCTTTTCTTTTCTTTTTTCTTCTTTCTGCGTTTCCTATTATACATATTTTTTGTTTTTTTTTTCAAACATACACATAGGTGTACAGAAACAAGGGGGAAAAAGAAGAAGATCCATCTTGCTAATAACTGTATCTATACATAATACCTCTATTCGTATACTCACATTGGAAGAGAGAAAAAGAGAGAAAAGAAAATAATAATAACGTTATACTCGGAATACGTCTCTGTGTACTTTGGTGTTTTGGTTCACCTAATTGATTTCACAAGAAAAAAAAAAAAAGGTAATGCTGCGCTGTTCCCATATATTCCGTGATGTTAACTTTACCGGTATACAAATGCCACGTAAGTATGTTTCCATCGGTGGCTGGTGTGGTCCTGCATTAATGTTGGGTAAACTTGGTCTGCGCACTGAGGCCTACCCGTTTGACTTCAGTCGCTGCACATTGGATGGAATTCTCCACTTTATTCGCAATGGCTTTGCGCAGGGCTTCTACCCACCAGGCCCACCGCCCTACCGACCAGAGTGTGTGGGCATTTGGGTCCTCTATCGCGGGCAACACACCGCCTTTGCCCACTTTGATCTCAACAGCGCGGAGATACAGGCGCAGTTTACTCGCAAGATGCGACGTTGGGATCAATTGATAGATGCACCAAAGATGCCAGTAACGTTCTTTCGCTCTATCGCTGCACGTGATCCAATGGATGAAATACGACTCGTACCACAAGTGGAAGAAGCTATTGCAGCTCGTAATCCATCATTGGATTTTCGTATTGTTATGATTGCACATGATCAAGGATTAAAGGCCCGTAGTGTTGAATTCGCCCCACTTTCACCTCGTGTTTCTCTTTGGGCACTTACCTACACAAAAGACACCAACTTCACCCTCTTTGATCGCGCACAACAGGCCTATACTGATATTGTACTTCACAGTATTGAAGAAGAAAATTGGCCACTTAATCCAAATAAAATCCCAGAACCGGTAGGATTACATGAAACAGAAGCGGATTACATGCATCGTGTTTTGTATAAAAGTGATGAGTCCACTATTCCTTTTTCATCTCTAACAGCAGAAACTTTCCCATGGCGTAGTCATAATAACATTGCCCTCATTGACGGTGTGGCAAGTGTAGGAGGAACTTGTATTGGTATAGGCAGTACACAATGCATAGATGGTCGCTGTGCTTTCTGTGGTAACACTGATTATCACAAGGCAGGACGTCCCTTTCGCACTGAACGTCCCTTCACCGATGAAGAAGATCAGTTGATATTAGTACATTTATACCGTATCCTTACAGGTGGAGATAAAGTGGAGGCCGTTGAAGATTTGGCACACCAGATGAATCGTGGTGCTTTTGAAGTTATTTGCCGTATTCAGTATCTTACTAATTCTAGTGTTAAGATCATGGACTATTTAGATGAAGAGAAAGACAACTAAATATAAATTTTTAACCATTTGGTTTTACTTGTCTTGTATTTTCATTTATTATTATTATTATTATTATTATTTTTCTTTGCTGTTCTCCTTTTTTTCCCCTTTGGATTATTTGGAGAGATTCTGAGAAGGGTGGTTTGATCTTGTTTTTCTCTGGTAAAGACAAAAAAAAAAAAAAACAAGAAAAACAAAGAAAAAGAACAGTCACTATCATTTATTCTTAAAATTATCACTGTAAATCTTTCGTCCTAAGACGTAAGTTTGTTGAAAACGCCTGAAAAGGCTTTCAATACAGAATAAAAGAATCAACATGTACTCATTGGTGGAGTTTTGATATATATATATAT
>NW_021639860.1:446657-463524 GCF_002087225.1 Trypanosoma theileri | reverse complement strand
TTATTATTATTATTATTATTATTATTATTATTATTATTATTATTATTGGATTGTTTCTGTTACTTTCGCTGGGGTTCTCTGTTTCCCATTCCTCTTTAGAAAGTAATGTCGTACCCAGTTGTGGTTATTGACAATGGTACGGGCTATACCAAGATGGGCTACGCCGGCAATGAGGAGCCAACATACATTATACCTTCTGTGTATGCCGATAATGAAGCGGCCAGACGACGATCTAATGATGTATTTGATGATCTTGACTTTTACATTGGAGAAGAGGCCGCCGCACGGGCCGGGTCCTGCAGTATATCGTATCCCATCAAACACGGCATTGTGCAGGATTGGGATAAGATGGAGCGTATGTGGCAACACTGTATATATAAATATCTGCGAGTGGAGCCAGAGGAACACGGATTTATTCTCACAGAACCACCGGCCAATCCACCAGAGAATCGAGAGTACACCGCTGAAGTGATGTTTGAGACATTTGGTGTTAAACAATTACACATTGCCGTGCAAGGCGCACTCGCACTGCGGGCCTCATGGACATCCGGCAAATCGCAGGAACTCGGCGTGGCTGGAAATGATACTGGAATCGTCATTGACTCCGGTGCGGGAGTAACACATGTTATTCCCATTGTAGATGGATTTGTAATGAATCAAGCTATTCATCATATTCCACTCGCTGGAAGAGATATCACGAACTTTGTTTTAGAGAGACTCCGTGAACGTGGGGAACCCGTTCCACCCGATGATGCCCTTCTACTAGCACAACGTATAAAGGAACAGTATTGCTATATTGCTCGTGATATTGCAAAAGAATTTAATACATATGATCAAAACCTTCCCAAGTACATCACTAAACATCATGATGTGAATAGTAAAACTGGACAAACCTATACAGTGGATGTGGGGTATGAAAAATTCCTTGGACCGGAGGTTTTCTTTCACCCAGAAATATTTAGTAGTGAATGGACTGTACCATTACCAGAAGTAATTGATCAAGCCGTATGGGCATGTCCTATCGATTGTCGACGTCCACTTTATCGTAATATTGTCCTTTCTGGAGGAACTACTATGTTTCCAAAGTTTGATAAAAGATTACAAAAAGACTTGCGAGCTATTGTGGATCGTCGGGCGAAAAAATATATGGCCGCATCCGGAGATCCCAATCGGCAGATTTCATATGAAGTAAATGTGGTATCACATGAACGACAGAGATATGCTGTGTGGTATGGGGGAAGTATGTTAGGGTCAAGTCCAGAGTTTGCCAGCATAACGAAAACAAAGAAAGAGTATGAAGAGTATGGTCCATACATTTGTCGACAAAATAACATGTTTCATTCTATTTTTGAATAGTTGTTTTGTGTGATAATGGGATAAAGGGGGGTGTTTTCTGTTGTACAAAAAATATATATTCTCTACACACACATTGTGTTTATATATACCTCTCTTTCTCTTTGGACTCCCAGTGTTATCGAAGGACGACTATGCGAATAGTAAAAAAAAAAAGTTATAGTGAAAATGGGAGTTATTCTTCTTTATTTATTTAGGAAGACAATGGTTTATAAAATATGAAATGAAATGACTGCTTCTAATCTCTCTTTCTCTCTCTTTTTTTTTTTTTTTAATTTCATTTTGTTGTGATCCATAGCACCAAAAAGACTGGTGTAGAGTCGTACAGGATTTTCTGTGTTTGTGTTTGTGTGTGTGTGTGTACATGTGTGTTACTGTATACACCATAAATATACATTATAATATACATAAACATAATATTTATTTAAATCCGAGAGGAGAAATAGAGTAACAACAACAACAATAACGGTTCCACCTGTATCATTCTGTTCACTCTTTTCACGTAAAGAGGTAACGGCGGCATTCCGTGCATTAGATGAACACGCCCTCTTTGATCGTGTCTCGCCTCTCTTTCACGTGAGTCGACGACAAAACACTTCAAATGCCCCGCCAGCAAAAATAGAATTATCCGTACGACTTCACCGTCTGTGTAATGTAGACAAAGAGACACTCCCACGGCAGGATATTATTCCTCCGTCAGTACTGCACATCTCTCGCGGCCTTGAAGCGGCGGCCATGCAGTTTGCCCAACAGGCGTTGTCGCATCCACACATCCCGCCCATTGCCCGCGCGGAGTTTCTTCATAACATTAGAAGACGTTCTGTCTTTCGCATTTGGCGCTACAACTGCGGTGTGGGTTGTCGACCGCATTATGATCCCGGCCTGTGTACACTTCTCTTGAAGGCATCCGCGCCGGGGCTGGAGGTGAATCTGCAGGAATCACTGCCATCACTGCCGGGCCGGCCGGGGAATTACTGTTATGATAATACCGATAAACACAATTTAGTGGAATCGCTGCCCGGGTGGACGGCGCCCACTTCACAGAGAGAAGAAGATGACACCATCGTATTGTGTGGGGAAATGATGCGGGTGTTGTCGAATAACGCCATTCCGGCGGTTCTCCACCGCGTCCGGGCCGATTGGGCCACCGGCGGTGAAAATGAAAAAGTGCGGTATAGTTTTGTGTTGGAGTTACGCCCAGCAGAGCCGCAGCGATGGTATAATCTAGTACAACAGGAGAAGAAAAGAAGAAGTCTTTAACGAATGAATCGTTGGAATAGTGATTGTGTGTGTGTGTCTCTCTCTCTTTTTCAGAGTGAATGAGAGAAAGAATGTGTTTGTGTGTGTATTTGTGGAAAAGAGAAGATAAAATATCAAAATACAGACAAAATGATGGGACAAAGCAAACATGATGAAATTAACGGGTGTGTTTTTATTTCTTTTATACATCTTTGGAGGGAGAGATAGAGAAGTAAATTTGTTCTTGTTGCTATTGTTGCTTGAGGTGGTTATGATGTTGGGTGGTGCAAACAATATAAATTGGGGCCTAATTTTTTTTTTTTTTGCGTTTTTTTTTTTTGTTTTGATATATATATATATATGCCTTTTTACAAAAAATAAAAAATAAAAATAACGATATGTTAGCTTTTCTTTGTCTGGCGTATATATTCGCTGTACTGGAGAAGTAAGTAAGTGAGTGGGGAATTCCTGTTTGATGCTCTACCTCACCCCAACCTTAATTCAGGCCATCAATGCAGCTCAAGTAGACCAATTAACACAAGTGACACAGTTCGTGCTTTCCTCATTTCAAGGCAATAATAATAATAATAATAATAATAATAATAATAATAATAATAATAATACATTTAACCCATCATCATCATCAACGACAACAACAAAAACAGAATCAACAAGAACAGACACACCAGAGATGTTGGATGCTGTTGCATGCCTTTATTCTGAGGCTGTTCGATTTCAATATGATGCGGTTACATTTCGTGAGGCACTTCTCTCTCTACCCATACAAAACCAAAAGGCCATTGTGCTTTCTGATGCCTTTGAGGGAGCTGTGGATGCGCTGCAGAAAAACAACATGAGTGTACAAACACATCCCTCATTCTTGCCTCAATTAACAGGTCTCTCGTGGTCTTTATCGCATGAGTTAGGGGATCGTACACGTACTCCCATAACACCATCGAAACCTCTTTTTGAGTTTCAGTTCACTGGCAACGGCTGTAATATAAAGAAGAAGAAGACGGCCGCCAATGAGGGAGTGGAGTGTGAAGAGAAGGAAGAACAACTGGCGACGGTCGCTTGTACACCCGCACAAGCGGAAGACTTATTGGTGACACTGAAAGAAATGATTGCGGAGGCAAAACGTCTTGCCCAGTGAATGATAGTGACTGTATGGATAAATAGTGAGAAGAAAGTACTATGAAGTGCAAGGGTTCTGAGAAGAATAAGAGAAGAAGAGGAAGAGAGAGAAAAAAAGAAAAAAAGAAACATAAGTATTTTTTCTTTTCTCGTCTATAGCTTTATGTGTGATTGAACAGACTGTTGAGAGGGAGAGCGAATGAGTGGGGGTATATTATGATTATTATTATTATGTTTCTTCTATTTCTTCTTGAGTCTGTCGTATTCTTATTTGTTAATGTGCTTCATTTTCTCTTTTTTTTGGTACGTGTTCAAGTGTGTGGAGATTTGTGATACAATCTCCTTTGCTGTTATCGTTATTTCGTGTTCTGCAGATATGCCAGTAGACGTTGTGGTTAAAGACATTGAAGGATGTTAAGTACACCTCAATGTTGCCCCTGTTTCCTGTGCTTTACATTTTATTGTTTTTATTTATGAATCTTTTTTTTTTTTTTTTTTTTTTCACATTTCTCAAGTTTAGCGTTGGAGAAAAACCTCGCCGCCCCGTATCTGTTCACAGAAACTGATTCTTATACATATATTGTATATAATATACAATATATATATAATATTCTTGAAGGATAAAGAAGAAAAGAAAAAAAAAAGAAAGCGAAGTAACTCCTGTTTACATCTTGTATTGAATCCCTTTTTTCAAATATGTCTTTTGGACGTCCGTTTGCGGGAAGACCGGTGACTTCTCCTTCTGCTGCTTCTCCTGTTCCTGCTGCTAGCAGTACTAGTAATAATAATAACAATAATAATAATAATAATACTACGGCGAACTCGGCTGCGAGTATGGGGGATGTACGCCCCCTGCAACGCAATGGCCCGCGCTGCACCTCATCAACGTTAACATCTACACTTCCGCGGCCGCAAAACTCCGCCGGTGGCGAGAGGCGCACGGGTGGAGCGATGAAAGGACTGCATGGAAGTACAGACAACATCACTCATATTTTACAGCGTGAGTTGTGTAATGCTGCCATGCGTAATGAGCCGAATTCGGTTGGAACAACACGTGAGGGCAGTAGCGGCAGTCATGGGAATAGTAATGGCCAGAGTGGGATGGAGTACACTGGACCGCTCACGCCTGATAAGATGCAAAGCGCACTTTCTATGATTATTAAGAAACAGAACTCAGAATGGGATTCGAGACGTTATTCTCTCTTAGAACGGCGGGATATTGAATTGGTCCGTGCACGTCGACGGGCCACTGCGGCGGGCGACACATTAAACAGTAACAAATCTACAGAGTCATGCTGTATGCTCTTGCATACCCTTCTCGAAGAGTCACGGCGGCAGTGGGGAGAGTTATTATCCACTCGTGTGAATGCACTAAAGCGTGAAGTGCGACACGGTGAGAATAATAATAGTAATAATAATAAGAATGGGAATGACAATAACAAGAATATGAATGACGATACCGATAGTGAAGATGTAGAATGGTCAGCAATGCAGCTTTATAATATACTGCTTGCTGGTGTTAACAGTAACGCTACGGAGAAACTGCTGCACACACTGCGGCTTATTAATGCGGATTCCTGCAATGATGCCATTGATGCCTTTGGTCTCTTAACGGTATTCCGCGCCCCTATTCAAGAGTTACTCATACAGCATGAGGCACTCGCCCCGAGTCTCACTACACTGCGACACTACTTCGCCGCCTTACATCCATCCAACGGATCCCCAAAAGCCACAGCATACACAGAACCATCTCTGCATGATGCGGAAGTGAATCTTCATGAGTTTCTGCAGCACGGTGGTACACCAGAGACGATTGCAAAGGCCCTGCGGGGAACTGTGAGTCCCTCATTGCGACGATTACTGTACGCAAGAGCTTTACAACTCCCCCTCACGGCAACTGATGGGGTATCACTCTTTGGAGGACGTGGGGAACTACAGGCGAATCAACATGGAGACTTTGTTGCGGGAAATCTTACCTTCGCTACAAAATACTGTCGTGATAAAGTTAAACGTCGATTACACCACAGTTATTCTACAAAAAGTCAAGAGTCTACAGCAAAACTCTTGCAAGCTATAGTGAAGATAGACAATTTACAGTCTGTGGGTAATAATGATAGATATTTCATTTTTTCTGATGAGACAGAACTCTTGGGAATTTCACTTGTTCTCGATAAGAGTATACCAGATGTACGTTTGGGGAATACATTACGCCAGTTGGGTCGTCCACAGCAACAGGTGGAATCCTATTTGGTGTTCCTAGAAGACTCTATGGATGAGAATACTCAACAACAACAACAACAACAACAACAACAACAAAAACAACAACAAAAACAAATCCTGAGAACACCTCCTAGTGGTTTTTTTCCTCTTCGAAATTCCACAATGCTCATTGCACCTCTCTGCTACGTGACAGGGGACACTGTAGAGCAGTATGAATTGGTGTCTGCCTTCTTTGGACAGTTGTGGTCCCGTATTCAAGGACCCACACCGGAGTTACTGCAGTGTTGTTGGGTGTTTGAAGCATTGACCACACGTTTTGCGGCAGCAGCGTGTCTTCACGCCACCCGCACTCTTCGCTATCCACCGCTGCGTTTAGCCATTCCATGGATTCTCTCTGCCTTTACAGAAGTGTTGGAACCGGCGGAGTTGCTGAGTTTTTGGGATCTTATTCTTTCTTATCATGTAGAGGAAATGTTTAGTGATATCGCGGCGCTCTCATTGCCGGTGGATGAAAGTCTGGCGGAGCGGCGCGAAGGGACTTGCAGGCCGAGTGCCTTGTGGCTGTTGCCATTATTGGCGGCGAGTCTCTTTGTGTACCGGGCCCCACTCGTGGAGCGCTGCGCCACCGCTGATGAGATGCTGCTGGTGTTTAAGGAGGCACACCACGTGCGATGTAGACCACTCTTGCAGTATCTGCTCTTTATGGCTAAGTGAGGAAAAGGAGAAGGAGGGATAAGGGGAACGAAATAAGAACGAAAAAAAAAGAAAAATGAAAAGAAGAAAAAAAGAGAAAAAAAAAGCGGAAGAAGAAAGAAAAGAGAAGGAAAGGGGAGAAAAACAAAAGCTGGAGTGTGAAAGAAAAAACAAAAGATTAAACGGTGGTGTAGCTACCATATCATGTGACCATATGGGAGGAGAGGGATATATATATATATATATATATCTTGTGCAAATTTCTTTCACTTCTCTTTTTTTTTTTTATGTATTCTTTGTTTTTATTTTGCAATGTTGCAAGATTTGGTTTATTTTTTTTTTTTTTGTTCTTCTTTTGTTTTGCTGTGTTTACCTTCCTTTCCCCCCTCCCTTCTTAATTTACTCCGTCTGTGATTTGTTTTCACTTTACGGAGATTTTGTGAGGGTATACTTTCAACCCCCTTTTCAAGATAATATTGATATATGTATTAATACTTTGAATCGGCGATAGACCTTTTCCTCTCTTACTCTGTGTATTCCATATTTATATACAGAGCGATATCTATATCCATACATACATTGTAGAGAGTGCCAATATTTGTTCATGATGTCTATTGAAGAACTGAGGCGGGAGGTGGAGGAGCAGGAGTCCCTCGTGGAGGATCTCCGCCGGGCAAAGGCACAACGCGAAGATTTACTTAAACAACTGCGAGAACTTGTGCAGTGTGCAGAGCCTAAACTATTCGCAGAACTAAACGATGACGTACGCGATATCTTAAGCGTTCTCACAGAGAAAAGACAAAATGACCATTCATCCAATAAAGATTCTACAAACTCTGATGACCATATCAATAATTCGCCAGAGTTGCTCCTATTTAGTAAAGAGATGGAGGAACGCATTATGCAAGAGGAAGAGCCTTCTTTTTCCGATCCACCAATATTCTCTACGGAACATGATAGCGAAGGGAAAGGACGACGAAAGAAAAAGAAAAACAAGAAAAAAAACAGGAAGAAGAAAGAGAATGAAAAAGAAAAAGAAATGGAGATAAAAAAGGTACAGTATGTAGATCCATGCAGAACAGTGTTTTCTGCGCGAGAACTCAGTGCGAGAGAAGCACTTTTGGCTGCTGTAGACGCTATTCAAATTGAATGCAAAACATCATTGGTAGAAAATAATGGAGATAAGGCAAATGAAAAGATTCCCATATGGTTAGATGGCGAAAACGTGCCGCCACAAAAGTTAGACAATAACGAAAAAGGAAATGACAATGAAGATCCATACTACTCAGATGACTTTGAATAGTTTCTTATTGTGTGGAATTCGAATGCGTTTCCAAGAAGTGAAATTGAGATGAGTAACATTGGTTATTATTATTATTATTATTATTATTATTATTATTATTATTATTATTATTATGGTGTTCACTTTATTTCTTCTAATGTGCTCATGATGGTTTTTCTTTTCTTTTTTCTTTATTTATTTTTTCAAGACAAACTGTGCGGCGACGAATGAGTGTTGGTCGTCCTCTACCGCTCTTCCTCATATTTGATATCGACAACACACTTCTCTCCGCATGTAATCGTTTCTCTGCGGTCTTTCCATTCACGTCCACCACTACACTCGCCCAGCAGCAGACACTACGCTATCGTGAAGCCGAACGCGGTCAGTGTCTGCGGGCCTGCACCATCACTCTCCGCCCACACCTGCGGGAGTTCTTACAACTGCTGGATGGGGCGTTAAACACATCACGTGTGAAAGTACAGGTGGGATTGTTTACACGGAATACATCCTCATATGCAAACGCTATAGCAGAACAAGTGTTGCAGCCATTCATGCGAGAACGGTTTGCTTTTGTTTTTGGTGGTACACATTGTACATGTGGGAATGAGCGGAAGAAACCGTTGAGTGTTTCCCCACTTCCTGCCACCTCACTTCTTATAGATGATAGGTATTCTTCTTTTATTGCAGATGAGTTTTTTAGTGGTCGTGGGGCTTTAGTACAGCCATTCTTTAACGGTATGAGACCTTGGAGCCCAGAAGATGAAATGGATGATGTCTTATCCTGTTCTTCTTGTGTTGGTAGTAGTTTAACTTTTCAGAACTCTGATTCTAACCTTTATGAGAGTGATGATCTTATTTTTTATCATCCTCAACAGAAAGGTGAGGATGGTAATTTATGTTGTGATGTTTCGTTATGTTTGTTAATAAAAGAGTTTGTGGCATTTTGGCACAATAACATTCACTATTATGAAAGTGAAGAAAATGTTGTAAACTTACTGCAGGATCCACGCGCTGCACGTTATCGTGATTGTTGGTATAATTATCATTCTCCCATGGAGGAGCATGTGCTGTGTATCTCTTAATAGAGATGGAAAGAAAAGAGAGGGCAACACCAGAATTCTATATGTTTATCTTCACAATAACTGTTTTTTTTTTTTTTGTTATGTTCTTGTTCACAGTAAAAATAAAGAAGCTCTTTATTTTTTTTTTTGGTTCTTCTTTGGGAATTTGCTGCATTAATTATTTCTAATGATAATTGTTTTTTTTTTTTTTTCTTAACCTTGTTGCTTTTGTATTCCATGTGGTTTTTTTTTTTATATGTATGACTGAAGAGAGTATTTATATCATGATGTCATTAACTTGAAGTGTATGTTTACACCACGCAATCTTTTGAACCTTAGCTTGAAATACCATTTTTGTATTTTTTTTTTTCTTTTTCTTTTTTTTTCTTTTTCTTCTTTCGTTATATATATATATATATATATATATATACATATAATATTGATTTCACCATCCTTCTTCTTCTTCTTTATTAGGCAAAAGGTCACTACTATTATTTAACGTACTGTCTGTGTTGCGTGATTGCTGAATTTCACCCCTCCGTTATTTCTAGAAGCCGCCATGTTATCCAGCGACACCAATAACCCGCGGGAGGACTGTGTGTTTCTCTCCGTGAAGGGGTCTGTACGCCGCGCTGGCTGCGGAGGCCCCGGCGCTGTGGTCGCGCTCCTGCGTGAGTTCCGCGAGTTGGAGGAGGAGCAACACGCCCGTGGGGAGAAGGGCGTCACTCGTAAACTCTTCATGGAATTACTGCAGGACTTTGGTGTGCGGCTCAGTGAGAGTGAGACCGCCTACGTGTGTGCCGCCTTCGACGACGACCGGGATGGCTACATCACCTCCACTCGCTTTGTGCGGCACCTCACTGGATTGAATGAACGGCGGCACAAGGCGATACTGCGTGCGTGGGAAGTGTTGCCAAAGAATGAAAAGGGTGAAGTGCCGCGAACAGAACTGCAGGATCGATATGCACGCACTGGGACTCGAGCGGATTTGACAGCCACCTTCTCTACCGCACAAACAGAGAAACCTCTTCTTCATCATCCTATGGGAAGTAGCTATAAGAATACTACTACTAAGAGTGAGAAGACTAGTGGTAATGATGGTGTGAGTCTGGAGGAGTTTATTGCCTTCTACGCTGCTGTAAGTCCGGAAATTGCGGTGGATGAACAGTTTGAGTTGTATATGTTGCGTGAGTGGGATGCGGATGCGCCTGCACGACCAACGATGAGTGAAACACATCGCGAATGGGGACCCAATGGTGATCCACTTGCCATTACAAAACCACTTTTGGTGCAAGACGCACTTAACACTTCCCTAGCGACTTCAACAAAGCAATACAATTACTCTCATATGCAACGAGTTCATCCATATGTAGAGCCACTGCCGCCGCTAGAACGAGATTATCTGAGTATCACCAAGCGTGATTTCCGTCCTTATACAAAAGAGGAACAATCTATGGCAGACACACTTTGTCACCGCTAGGAAAAAGGGGATGAAGATATGCCTACATATATATACATATACGTATATACATATATATATATATATATATATGTATATATTATACATCATTATATGCTTCTATGAGTATGTGACTACATTGTGGGAAGTACAGTGGAAAGGAAAAAAAAAGGAGGACTGAGAGGGAGAGAGAAAGAAAGACATATATTTTATTGTAGTAGATGAAAGTATGTATTGTTAGACTAATTGGAAGAAAAAAAAAATGGCAAGAAAGAGGATAGAAAAAGGTGATAACTCTTCTTCTTCTTCCTATTTATTTGCCATTCTTTTTTTTTTGTTTTTCAATTTGTCTTTGCCTGTTTTTTTTTTTTTTGCTTTTTTGAACCTCCTTTTTATTTTGAAAAGAAATCATGTTGCTGAATGTATAAAAGAAATGAAATGAACAAGTGGAGTGAATTCAATACTCTTGTCATTGTTTTTTTTTTTTTTTTATCGTTTTATATTGTTTTTCATTTTTTTTTTTTTCAACGGTTGAACTCTTGCTTTGCCTTCATTTTTTTTTTCTCCCATTATTCTTGTGGATGTATATTTCTGGATGTAAAAACAAAAACAAAAAACACAAGTAAAAAAGAGAGAATTTGTTTCGCTTCAGAGGGAGCGAAAAAAATATATAAAGTACAAAAATGCGTATTGCGGAGAATACTGCCAAGATACTTTCGAATGTACCGTTACCTGATGAAGTTTCTGTAGTGCACCGTCAGGCTGCTATTGTAGATATTGGGAGTTGTACCACCCGAGTTGGCTTTGCTGGCGATGACACACCTCGCCTTGATGAACCCACTTGTGTTGTAAAAGGAAGTGGAGAAGGGTCTGCGTTGTGTCTGAAAAAGGCATACGATTGCCGTGATAAAGAGGTTGTTTCCCCTGTTGTAGTGGATGGAGAGTTGGATTGGGATGCAATGGAGATATTGTTGCATCATTTGGAGGAGGTGTTACTGCTAGGTTCAAAGGATCTGCATACTCCATTATTGTTAACAGAAAAGGCGCTTGTGCCACGGGCACAGCGAGAACGATTGGCGGAAATATTAATAGAAAAACACTCCGTTACTTCTCTCTATTTTGCCCCAAGTCCTGTTCTTTCTTTATATGCGGAGGGTACTTGCACGGGTGTGTGTGTGGAGATGGGCCACGATGCCTCTCACGTGGTTCCTGTATTTCAGGGTTTCCCGTTATTTCATGCCATCCATGCCCTCCCCTACGGTGGGCGGTTCCTCACGAATTACATGATGGACACCGAGCCGCCCCTCCCCGCCCTCGTCCACCCCAGCCACCACGTCGACATCTGGAAGTATCTGAAGGAGAAGTACTGCGAGACGTGCCCGAGCGCCGCCGTCTTCGCGAGTCTGCGGAACGGCGCCGAGGAGGCCGGCGGGGTCCGGCGCGACGTCACCCACCGGCTGCCGGACGGAACAGTCGTGACGCTCGGCCCCAACCGCCTCGTCCCCGCGGAGTTGTTCTTCGACCCCGACCTCCGCCCCCCGCCGGCGGACCCCGCGGCGATAGAGGCCGTCGAGCGGCTCCCCACCACCCACACCAACGCAAACAGCACCAACGTCGCCGTTCCATCCACATTGCACAAACTCATCGCAGACTCTATCGCGAAGTGCGATCGTGATTTAGTCCCAGGAATGTATGCCGGTATACATCTCGCAGGAGGTACCTCACGTCTACAAGGGCTCCCAGAACGACTCGAAACGGAGCTCGTTACTCACACCGATGGCGATCCCGTCATTACTGCAAGTTCAGAGCGCCGCAATGCCGCCTTCGTTGGTGGATCTATTCTGGCATCACTACCAACGTTTCAAGATTTTTGGGTTACGCGGGCTGACTATGATGAGTGTGGTGTCGCTGCTGTTCTTCGTCAGTGTTTCTAGGAATTTATGCTTACAACTCACGGAATGGGAAAATGGAGGAGAAAGAAAGAAAGGAGTTGATAAAGTTTCCCAACTCATCACCATTAGATATATGCAAATGCGATATATATTTACGTCATTCTGGGGGTGTGAGTGTAAATTTTGTGTGTAGTT
The DNA here is from genome assembly GCF_002087225.1 of Trypanosoma theileri. Classification (NCBI taxonomy): domain Eukaryota; phylum Euglenozoa; class Kinetoplastea; order Trypanosomatida; family Trypanosomatidae; genus Trypanosoma; species Trypanosoma theileri. The sequence continues at coordinate 450,996 of NW_021639860.1, read as the reverse complement.
TGATTGCAATATATGTACAGGATAAAATAAAGAATGCAAGTTGAATTCCTTTGTCACTATATTTTTTTTTTTTCTTTTTCCCTTTCATCTGGGGTTAAATTTTGTATGCATAATTTTCTATTATGCACTTTATGCTACTGTAGATTTCAAAAATAATTTTCTTAACTTTTTTTTCTTTTTGTTCTTTTTTTCTTTTTTTTTTTCTTGTTTTGGTCGGGCGGGTGGGGTATCTCTTTTTTTCTTTCTTGTTTTGTGCATTGTCATCGTCTCAATGCAACACAACATCTTACCATTTATACCATGATATGCCCTTTATCTTTGTTTACTTGTGTGATAACTGTAAACAAAAAAAAAATTATTAGACGATAGGATCGTCTTATCCAGCGAGCAAATACACAAACTCACCTTTGAATGGAGCCACTTGCAGCTGCCAGGGTGAGGAAACCACAACGTACCAGCTCTGTGCCAGGTAGTCTGACACGCGCTGCATATAGACGTAGTTTACCGTCCTCATTTGTGGATGCTTTATACGCTGCCCGAGAAAAATTTGAATGCTTTAAAAAGACTCCACAATGCAAAACTATCATGAGACAAACCCCAGAGATGATTAGTACTGGCACACAGACGGTTGACATCATTTTGCAGCAGGAAGATCAACAACAACACCAACAACCGTCAAAAAATTTGGGGTCAAATTTGAAAAAAATTATTCCGTCAAATGTGAACGCGAGAAATGGTTTTGGTACTTCCACAGAACGCGGGCCTGTTACAGATGTAAGTCCTGCTACTAGTAATTCTACCAACACTCCTACTCCCATTGCTACTCTCACTAATACCAATACCAATACTACTACTACTACTACTACTACTACTACTACTACTACTACTACTACTACCACTGGCGCTATTTGCATTCCCTATGATCCAGAAATCACACCACTTGCTATGAAGCGAAAAAGACATGTAGTGAATCAATGCCCGGAGAAAATTGCCGTATTTCTTAAGGATCTCTGTGAAACTGTTGCGAAAGCAGTAGCTGAAGCTCCTCCACATACTGCAACTGTTTCCACTGCACCTTCAGCACCATCGACGGGAGGATCTACAAAACCTAAAGGCGGTGGTGGATCACAATATAATTCCCGAACATTTGATGCCCTGAAAGAATTATGGGAAGATCGACGAGATGCACCCATCACTGTTTCAACTGCACTTGGTCGTCAACGTGGTCTCTTTGGTGGGGTGGAGCGGAAAGAACTTCATCATCTTGTTATCTCTATCCTTAACAGGGTATCAAACGACGCTGAAAAATACCGTGAAGTGAAGAATGAACTTTTGCGGCTACCTATCCCTGAGGCGAATGATGCTACATTGGCAAAGATTGTTAATGTATTTTTCACAAAAGCGGTGAGGGAGCAGCACTTTTCCAGTTCATACGCTGACTTAGTTGCGGCACTCTGTAAGGTGCCGGAGGGACAGAAAATAATAGGTGATAAGGCACAAAGCCTCGAATACCGTCTACGGCAACAACTCCTCCACCGCTGTCAAGCTGAATTTCGACAGTTGGAAGAGCAGAACATAGAACGTGCAGAACAGGGCGGTGAGGACCGCACCACACAATTTGCAGAGGAAAGTTTTAAGGAGAGACGTGATCGTGTCTGCGGTATTGTACAGTTTGTTGGTCAACTCTACCTGCGGCATATTGTCACTGAAAAGGTGATTGAGGATATTCTCGTTACAGCCTGCGCTGGGTTGTACCGTCGTGAAGGAATTCGCATCCCACCGCCTTATAAACCAACAGAAGCACAAATGGATGAAACGATTACACTACTCGCTATTGTTGATAATGTTTTCTTCCACACCGCATTAGGGTCAGCAATGTTACCAGAATACACTAAACTTTTGGAATATTGGACTACATATCACCCTGTGCCCCGCATTAGATTTCTTCTCCTTTCCGTCATTGAGAGACTTCATAAGATATTGGCAGAACGAAACGCCGCTTTAGCAGCATCACGACAAGAGCAGCAGCAACAACAACAACAACAACAACAATCTGTGCTGGAAAAGCCATCACCATCATCACAATCACTTCATCCTACACCACAATCAACTCCACGACCACAACCATCATCCTCATCATCATCACCACCACCACCAGCAGCAGCAGCACAACAACAACAACAACAACAACAACAACAACGGTCACCACCACCACCATCATCATCTTCCTTACCAATACAGCCATCCCCATCTCCATCTCCAACTCCAACTCCACAACCGCAGCCACTACAACAACAACAACCACAGGGTCTTTCAGAGTCAAGACGAGTGGGTAATAGCTCTGTTTCTGTACGACCTCTTGGTCTTTCGAGTGAAGAGAGTTCTTTTGCATCCACTAGTGGACGAAATCCAATGACGGCATCAACTGACATGTCACCAAAAACCAAGCCACCGGTGTATGTGGGCGGTAAGCCCATTCCAGCCCCTCGCAGTGCAGCTTCCCGCCACGGCAGTGTGACGCTAGGTGCTTCAGTGAATTCCGTCGGAAGTTCAAGTGATTCAGCTGTAAAACAAATGGCAACCACTGAGAACGTAGCCCGCTATATGCAGAACGTATCTCTCTCAAGCCACAGCGTGGATGAGGTAACAGAGGAAATTATGAACAATTTTGTGAGTGTCACGGCGGTGGTGGAAGTGTGGACCGAGCGCTGCCTAAGGGTTGTAAAGGCAGTACGGGACCGCGCAGTTTATGGTGCTTTCCTTGCCGCTCTTAACCGTTATCATAAACTAACACTTCGGGCAGAGTTGCGCCGTATTGCCATGTCTGTCTTTGTTCACGCTGTGCGGGAGAAGCTGCACGAGGATCTCGCTCTCTTTAGGTACTGGACAGAGATGATATGCAGCGATGCGGCTCGTGAGGTACTGGATGAGGGATTACTGAATGAGGGACTGGAGTATCTGTTGGAAAATGATACCCCCGCTGTTCGATTATACCTCCGTGATGTGGCGCGACAGATGAACACACTGACATCAGGCGCTACCAACACAGCAGGATCAACCACTGTAGCGCAGCAACAACAACAACAACAACAACAACCTCAGTGGAGGCCAAGTGATGAAGCAACTAACTTTGTGCGTTACCGTCCGCTTCATGTTGTTCACTATCATAATACAAACCGTAAGCATGATTATGAACTTAATACAGTAAATTTTCCCGATGTACGTCTCGCTAGTGTTGAGATTGATGTTTTTTGTGCGTTGCTTACTGGTACGCCGTCAAAAGAGCGATTGTTTGATACTTTACGTGGCTCACCACGACTACGCTCACCTTTGGTAGCACCTGAAGTTCTAAGTGCCATTTTACACGCAGAGTTATGCAGAGATATGACAGCGTTTGTGGAAGACAATTTAGATCTTCTCTCTCTTGTTAGTGATGGGGCTGAGCGTGAGACTCGTGAAATGTTGCTGGTTGCAGAGTTGTACATTACATTGAAGAATGACCCGGCAGAGGGCTCTTGGCCGCTTTCTGCAGGTTCACGTGTGATGGCGAAGTTGGGACGGTGTATTATCTCCGATGAAACTCAACTGCGGGCGCAGAAGTACTTTGGGCCACGTGATGAACACGCACATCACTACATTGGCACACAGCCAGCACAACTTCAACTTCGACAAGGAGGAGGAGGTGGAGGAGTTGGTAGTAGTGGTAGTGTCAACGGCAACAGCGGCAGTAACCAGAGTATCCACGGAAATAGCAATAATACGAGTCACAATAATAGCACCGTCAGCGCTACTTCTCGTCGAGCCATGGTCCAGCGTCGGTAATGTAGTGTAGAAAAAAAATATAGACAACCAGAGAAGAGATTGAGGTTATTATTATTATTATTATTTTATTTTTTTTTCCTTGTTTCTTTTTTTTTTTTTTTTGGAGAAAAGAAAAGAGAATGACACGACAGCGCAACGAGTAAGAGGACTGCTACTGCGGGTTCATCACGAGATGTAGACACAGAGAGAAGAAAAGGAGGAGGAAGAAAGAAAAGAGACAGTGTACGAGAGGACCGTGCAGACAGGGCTCATGAACTGGTGGGAGGGAAAGAGAGGAAAAAGAAAGAAAGAAAGATGTGAGTTTAAGTAAATTGGGCTTCTGGAATTGTCATTATTCTGGAAAATGGAAAGAAGAACGAAAAAATAAAGAATGGGATAAAAAAAAGAAAACGAAAAATAACGAAAATAATGAGACAGAATCACTAACTCACAGGAGAAACAGGAACCGACGGTTGGCAAAGCAAAATGAAAGGGGAAAAAAAAACGTATGAAGAGGAAAAAAAAAGAAAAAAAAAAA